>NC_092354.1:27592214-27892214 GCF_963676685.1 Mytilus edulis
GCCATACGACCATTATCCAGTTTATGCACTGTACACCAAAAACAGTTTATGCAAGCATGCAAATACAAATATAACTGAAACTGATGACAAGTAACAGTGACCCTGAAGAGTAAAACAATAGTGTTTTAAGGTTAACACATTATTTATTGATAGCTGTCAAGTTGCATGCATAGTTAAATAAAAGTTTAAACAATACTGTTTATCAAAAATGGAATATTAAAATAGATCAGTTTTAATGCACTGAATATATTTCATGGAAAATAAAACACAAAGTATGGATGGTACAGTGCATCTTATGCCACACCCTTAGGCCACGCAGGAAATTGAACTAATTATTCGTCATATGAAAAATAAATCCATTCACAATATTTAGGGACACACCTGTGATTCATGCTGATAAATGGTTAAAAAAAGAACAGAGAAATAGTGGTTGATTCCTTTTCTCATGTCAAATCAAGACCACTCTTTGTCTCCAGGATTAACATCTTTAACTTAAGGATCAATAAACATAAACAGAAATAATTATTGTGCACAAAAACAAACTAACAAAAAATGATTACAAAAGTTTTTCATCTATTAAAAGGCTTATTGCTCTGGTATGTAGTGTCGCATTTGATAACATCGCAGTGGATTTTGACAGGGACCTTTAAATAGCAATGCATGAATTGATACGTTTACAAAATTCATTCATAAATTAGATTTCTAGTTTTGAATTTAAGGTCCAAATTATTTTAGTAGTTGATGGAAATTTCATTATTTTGTTAAATTTCTTATTTTCTTAAGTTTAATTCCGATTAATTGGTTATTAAATTTGTTATTTATTCGAAAAATAATAGAAGTTTAAATATGTTTTTTAAAAGGTTTAAATCTAGTTTCGTTTAAATATAAAACTACTAATATTAGACTAAATGAAATTTAATTTAAATTAAATAAGTTTATACTAATAATTTTTTTTTCGGTAAATTTGATATTTAATGCCAGTTTTCGTAACGTGTTTAGGCCAGACTTTTTTTATTATCTGTTTAACGAGAAAATTAAAAAAAAAATAGGGTTGAGGGGACGAAAGAAAAAAAAATTATATAAAGTGCAGACGACACTAAAAATAAAAATAAAACCAATCTTCTTTTTTTTTAAGAATTTATCAAAATACAAGTACAATGAAATAAAAACAGACCAGTATATTAACCCTTCTATTAATTTGAACATAAAAAACTATGTTTTTTTATGTATTTACTCTAATATAGATCCATGGCACCAGGCAAATATATCAACTTGGCTGCGTATACACTATATATATGTATATACCTGTCACCCAGTCAGGAACCTCTTAGTGTATGTTTAATAAATGTTTATACTGTATATGATGTTTGTTTTATATATATTAATCAGGCTGTTTGTATGAATAAAGTTTGAATTGTTTTACACTGGTCAACTTTGGTGCCCTTTATAGCCTAGTTTTAATATGGTGAGAGCCAAAGTTCTATGTTGAAGGCCATACGATAACAATAATTGCTTAAGACAAAAAAACAGTCTTGGATGGAGAGTTGTGACATTGGCAATCATACAACATTATTTTTTCTTATTATAAATGTAAAATTAACAAACTATCAAGAGATGGATTTTATTATTCATAATCATTGTTGATTTTTATTTCTTTTTGGCATTTCTTGTTATGATCTTCAGTCCAGAGTTCATGCACGATGCACATATAGGTCTAACGATAGCGTTGTCGTTCTTCAGCCTACGTATCTCATGATTGTCATCCCCAACTACTTCATTGTTGCCACAATATATACAGATACTATCAAACACCTGTGTCTGGCCTGAAAGAAGGAAATATAAATATAAAATATTATGCATGTCAGAACTATAATCTATGCTTCTTGTGCTTTGCTTTATTGCACTTATAATCATGTGTGTTTACATTGAATGTTTGTGTGTGTGTGTTATTAATATGTATATATGTATGTGTTTCACCCTTTCTTTTTGTATTTATACTTGTCCAACTCTTATTACCATAGCACATACATATTAAATTTATAATACTTGTTTTATACTTCAATAACATATATAATCCTTCTTTAATGTAATAAACCTGCATGCATATCAATTGCATATACATGTTTTATATATCATATGTACCCTTTGATCCTTAAACATCCTCTTCAATATGCTAGCTGGCTTTGTAACATAACTGTATGGTGTGTGCTTTAATTGTGCATGTGTGCATGGGTCACTAACCAGTCAATCTGCCTGCCTATTATAGCTTGTATCACAAATGATATCGGATATGTTCCTTACGTCGTAACTACCATCCCCTTCCCTTTCCTGAATGTGACCTACCGAATTAGACTATTTACCGGATTTGTTATCACATAACCAACACGACGGGTGCCGCATGTTGAGCAGGATCTGCTTACCCTTCCGGAGCACCTGAGATCACCCCTAGTTTTTTGGTGGGGTTCGTGTTGTTTATTCTTTAGTTTTCTATGTTGTGTCGTGTGTGCTGTTGTTTGTTTGTCTTTTTTCATTTTTAGCCATGGCGTTGTTAGTTTGTTTTAGATTTATGAGTTTGACTGTCCCTTTGGTATCTTTCGTCCCTCTTTTATAAAAGACATACAAATTTACAAGAACTATTATCAAAGCATATGTGTGTATAGTTTGCTCAACCATTCACAACACAATATGATACTGATCTCACAAAAAATAAATCATAATTAACTAATATGTTATTCAAAGACAACCGGTGTATGGTCCAATATAATATACGAAATAAAACAAAAAACATAAATAATACGCCAATATACAACTTATTGAGTCGACCACTGATGAAGCCGGACTCGGGAATCTTTTCCCCAAACACGGCAGAAACACCGGGCCTAACAGTCATGCTCATGAGCTCGGATGGGCTATTTAAATACACTAGAATATACCATGAGAAAAGAACCAACTAGAACACCCATATTTTCGAATACAAACATTGACTTTAGACCATTCTATGGATCAAATGAAGCCAAGGACTTCTTTGTGGGAAAATTAAAGATTATACGTCAAGAATCTGAACAGGGTATCCTGGAAAAAATAACCGCATCCTGCAAGGAGTTTACTACCAAATGTACAGTCGATGCTGATAAACTTAAATTGGATCTATACAAAACTTAAATTGGATCTATACAAAGAACTAAACTCGGGTTCCGAAAGTGGTAACAAGGCTATAAGTGAGTTCAATGATGAACTGCTTAAATTTAAAAACAAGTGGACGGAAGAATATAGAACAAGTTTGAACAGAATGAACTCAAGATCGGTAAACACAAACAAGTTTAATAGGGATCGAAACAGCCTTTATTACAACAGGCACGATTCTACCGGCAAATTAAATAGAAGAAGATGCATCTGAATATATTACGCTATTTGTTCCTACTTAATTTTTGGACAATTATATTACTATACAAATGTAAGTCTACCCAATATTAAAACATTAAACTTGTATGTTATGATAGATGTTGGTATTTATTTATTTCTATTTTAAATTTTCTACGACTGGTTAGTAAACTTATGATGAAAATTATATTGATATTGGCTATATCAACTACCACTGTACATATTATAATTAAACGTTATTTATTACCCCTAAAACGAAACGATAAGGATATAATATCTCTCAACACGGCACACATTAAATTAAATGCAGAGGGGTAGATATAAAACAATTTAAAGAGAAAATAGAATGTGTAAACGTTGTAAAATAAATGCGGTTGAGGATGAAACCCACTTTTTCTAAAAGTGTAAAATTAATAAATCTTTACGTAATCAGCTTGAAAAAGATATAAATAGTATATGTCCAGAATACTTTAAACTGTCTAAAACAGATAGATTACAATTAATTCTATCTTCATTTAATATTATGCAGCTTACTGTTCCGTTCATTAAAAAGTCATTTGCACTAAGGGGAGTGGACACAACGCCTGCATAAATATTACTGTTTTACACTTTATATATGATGTTTAATATGGTCATTTTTCCATTGTGTATATTGTATTGTTATTAACAACAATTACATAAAAAGTTCTTTGAGCCTGATTTTTTATGGAAATTTATTTATAATGAATTGCAATAATTAAGTTTTATTTTATTAAACCATAAAACTTATTTTTGACTCTTTACATTTTACATAATCCGCTTCGCGGATAAGTCAATGTGTGGAGTCGAAAATTAATTTTATGGTTCAATAAATTCAAAATAGATGATAGCCATTCATTAAGTAAATTTTCCTACTTTTTGGATAATTATTCAGATTTTAGCTTTATTGATATTTTTTCAACATCTTACTGTACATTTTTACAATTTTTTTGATAATTGAATATAATCTTACCTTAAATCGGTCATTTGATCAAGACAATTTTCTAATTTGTATTGGCAAATGTATTAGAAGTTAAATTGAAACAACCACAGCTTTATTTAAAAATTTCAACATTTTCTCAGTAACATTTTTTCAGTAAACTTTACTACTTTTTGAATATTCATTCAGATTTTAGCTTTATTGATAATTTTGCAACATTTTACTGTACATTTGTCAACATTTTTGATAATTGTATATGATGTTACCTTTAAATCGGTCATTTGGTCAAGACAATTTTCTAATTTGTATTGACAAATGTATTAGAAGTAAAATTGAAACAACCACAGCTTTATTTAAAAATTTCAACATTTTCTCAGGAACATTTTTTCAGTGAACTTTAATCCTTTTTTGGATATTCATTCAGATTTTAGCTATATTGGTAATTTTCAACATTTTAATGTAAATCTGTTAATTTATTTGATGTTACCTGAAATCGTTTATTTGATCAAGATAATTTTCTAATTTGTATTGACAATTGTATTAAAAGTAAACTTGAACTAACCACAGCTTTATTTAAAAATTGCAGCATTTTCTCAGGAACATTTTTTCAGTAAACTTTACTTCCTTTTGAATATTCATTCAGATTTTAGCTATATTGATAATTTTTTAACATTTTACTGTAAATTTGTCAATTTTTTTGATAATTTATTTGATGTTACTTTAAACTGTTTATTTCATCAAGATAATTTTCTAATATGTATTGACAATTGTATTAGGAGTAAAATTGAACCAACAACAGCTTTAATAAAAAACAAAATATATTTTTCAGTTATTTTAGCCACTTTCTGATCTATTATATTAGTTGAAACCTTAAATCGACCAAATTTTTTTAAATATGTGTATAAAATGTGCAGTTAACATGCCATCGGTGTATTGTTTATTTTTCCACATTTAAATTTAAATTTCTCAATTTTTTTCATAATTTATTTGATGTTACCTTAAATCGTATATTTGATCAGGATTAATTTCTAATATATATATTGACAATTGTATTAAAAGTAAACTTGAACCAACAACAGCTTTATTTAAAAACTGCCACATTTTCTTAATTACATTTTTCGGTAAATTTTACTTCTTTTTGGACATTCATTCAGATTTGACCTATATTGATAATTTTCCAACATTTTACTGAAAATTTGTCATTTATTTTTTAATTTATTTGATGCTACCTAAAATTGTTTATTTGATCAAGTTAATTTTCTAATATGTATTGACAATTGTATTAGAAGTAAAATTAAATTAACCACAGCTTTTTTTTTTAAATTTCAACATTTTCTCAGTAACATTTTTTTACTGTAAATTTGAAAACTTTTTTTATATTCTTTTAGATTTTTCCTTTAGTGATATTTTTTCACCATTTTACTGTAAATTTGAAAACTTTTTTTATATTCTTTTAGATTTTTCCTTTAGTGATATTTTTTCAACATTTTACTGTAAATTTGACAACTTTTTTGATAATTGTATATGATGTTACCTTTAATCGGTCATTTGATCAAGACAATTTTCTAGTATGTATTGACAAATGTATTTTCACAAGCGTTTGCTTTTTTAGTACCAAGAACGCTCAAATCTTGGGGAAATTCTTGCCCACACCTCAACTTTCTGCATAGTTGGGTTTGCCATTTCCCCCCTCCTCTCTTTGTAGTAGTTGATCAAATTTAGAACATCTGAATGGAACCAAGCTGAAAAAATGTGTAAATAAAATTATTAATTTACACAAAATAAAAGAAAATATTTTGTTTACCTGTGATTATTATCAGTTACATTATGTGTGCTAGTGACCTAATACAACAGATAGGAATCAGAGCAAAGCTTGAATACCCATAATTATATAATAGTTCTTGAAAAACTGGTCATTATCGTGATATATGGACTGCCCACAGGACAGTGGTATTGACAAAGATAGTGATAATGACTGAGCCGAAGGTCGACCATATATATTTTAAACCCAGACTCCCTTATATATGTTAATGCCGTTTTTTTTGTGATTTATAACAAAACAATACCTGGGTATGTATACAGTGATATTTTCTTTGTCCACTGTAAAACTCCTCCTGTGGCTCTGTCATAGGTGTCCCATGGGAAGTACCATCTATACAACATTACTCATTTCGGGCCATCTCCCTTTCAAGTTTCTCCAATTCTGTACTGCTGGCCAATAGATGAGAAGGGAAACCACTTCCAACATCGGTATCCACATGGTGTTAACAATTATCCCAAATGTCAATGATAAAAGTGTATAATTTTGGTATTGCCGCAACAAGATCAGTGTCAGTAATATACGATTTTCAAATGTCATCCATGACTCCCCAATTTATAGTTTTGTAATCTCCGTGACACTTATGTTACTTGTTCTTGGAAAGATTCCATTGTCTATCCTTTTTAGGATCTTTAATTGCTGAAAAACAATCAACATTATTTCATAAACAAATGAAATGGGGAAGTGTGTGAACAAAATATACAAGTTAAACGGGTCATTTTAGAAAAATTTAGAAATTTCGTTATGGTGTTTTTCAAAAATAAAATGACGTTCGAAAAGGATTATAGTTGAAAATTACTGGAATGTAATATATTTAATCTAATTTAAAAGACTTTTGATTTTTTTTTCCAAGTTCAAATGCAGTCACAGAACAACCAAATTTTTAGTAATAAACGTAATTTATGTGAAAACAAGTTGAATAACTTCTGATTCCTTTCTTTGAGTTTGCAAATAAAAAGCATTTTTTTCTTCGAAATTGAGTGATACATTCGCAAACTGAGATTTAAGATCACTAGAAAAATCGTTTTGTTTATTGTTGTTTTTGTGTTGTGAGTTTTGAAGCTTTGATAACATTATTGCCAATTTCAATTTTTCCTGTCTCACAGTCTGTGTTCAAACCCACTCAACAAATCTGTTATTTCTGTATTAAAATTGGTTTCACTTTCACTTAAATTTTTGTTAACTTAAGCGATTTCTAGCTGTATATTTTCTTATTTGTCCTCCGACCCCCAAGGGTGACTGGGGAATAGAAATATGGTCACTTGGTCTTCTCGCGACCGGCAGTAAAACGCCTGCCGAAGGGGGGCGTCCGTTTGGCTGTGCGGGATGTATCAAGTCGCAGTCACGTCCAGTCAGAATGGGGACGTTAAATCCAATGTCTCGTGTAGAGAGAGTGCCACGCTCTTTGCACGTTAAGAACCCTTGCAACAACTCTTTGAGTGATCCGTAGGTGGTCTGTTGCAAGGCAAAATTTCTGTCCCTATCCAATATTCCCTTTTTTCCTGTGGCATTCCAAATTTCCCCGACCATCATCCCAGATGGCCTCTATTGTGACAAGACCTTATTGTATTTTTTGTAAACTTGTTCTCATCCTTAATATGCATGAAATATTTCACATGGACGTTAAGCAACCAACAATCAATCAATCTTATTTGTCCTCGAGATTTTGAACTATATATTCGACATCTTTTTTGTCATATTCTTCTTTTGTACCGGTAAGTTTGGACGAATAATCTTCTAACATGGATGTCTGAATTTTTTCTTCCTCTCTATGAACCATGTCCAGAACACCATGAGAAAAGGTAGATTCGATATAATCATAAATGTAAGCGTTTAGCTTCTTATTCATTAACGTTATGTCAAGTTCGGCTACAAGAGGGACTTGTAGGTTGTTCGATATCAATGGCATTCCCATTTGTTTGCATTCAGAAGCAGACTTCGTACAGGGTTTACAATCAATAATAGTGACTATCGTCAACAAAATAATTATCAACACGAAAAACAAAAACTTTCCCGTCACCTTAATTGTAAATGTGTTGTATCCTTTCTTTGAATATCAATTTTTTGGTGTACGTCCTAATATAAAACAGTTCTGCAGAAAAAAATGGAATAATTTCGCAATTTATATAGAAATTGATTTATGTCCTGATAACGTATGAAATACTTCCACAATAACATTTATGTTTGCTATATTAACAAAATCATCACAATATGACATGTACGACGCAAGCAGACATTCTTTATACGATATACTAGGGTTTTTTTGACGCGCGTGGCACTGTGATACGAGTATGGTGCTTTGAATATATAACGATATAAGTTATTTTAAGACGATTGCTAAGTGTAAATATCGTATGAGATTGCGTCATTGCACTTGTTATTTTGAAATTGTTGCTATTAGAATGCCGAGTCTGTTGAAAAACACGTCCTCCGAACGTAACAAATATGTTATCCATCGAAAAATCAAGCATCGTGATAATGTCAGTTTCAGAGAATTCAAGGGCAGCAACCCAACAACCGGTTGTCCGATTCGTCTGAAAATTTCAGGTCAAATCGATCTTAACTTGATAAACATTTTAATCCAATGTCCGATTTGCTCTAAATGCTTTGGTTTTAGCGTTTTAAGCCAAAATCTAACTAATTCCACTAAAACTGGATAACCATGTCCCTAAATTTTATGCACAAATGCTTGTTAAAACTTTTGGTCAAGGTAGTTTTTTTATAGAGTTGATGTCCAATCAACTTGATACTTAGTATACATGTTCCCTATCACTACTTGACGAAAAAAACGACTGTTCTCGTATTCATAAAGTTTGGAGTCTAAAGTTAAATTACTGTCTTCATTATCTAAACAAAACAGTGGATAATCTAAATAATACTTATCATTTATGTCTGTTTCACTGCTGACCATGGGCAGCTTTGATAATTTTGGGACAATTTCTCCTCCAATGTCCTTGCACCTGACAGCTGAAACAGAAATCTGTTGCACTAGGTTCATAGTTGCTCCTTTGGGCACGAAAATTACCATCGACATTTGCTGAAGTGGCCGTTGCAACAGTTTCTAGTTTATCCTGCACAATGACGATCACCAAGACGCTTGATGAACGTAAATAGTGCAGGGATACAGGCGACCCCCTCTATCTGGTAAATGACGTCATAAAGGCGCGTATAATTGACGAGTTTTTTCCGGTGACGGATGAACTCGAAAGTGGTCTATTGTACAAGTAAAACAAATATCATTAATTAAGGAACTGAAGGAAGAAAATGAATTTCTTGAAAATGAAAAAAATAAAGCAGAAATAGTGAAAGAAAAATATTGTGAAATTTTCATTTACATTTATAGCTACGTTGATCTTACCGACACTGATGAGTCTTATGTAGATGAAACGCGCGTCTGGCGTATTTATTTAACTTTAATCCTCGTATCTTTGATAACTATTTACAGATGATATGGGTATAGATCGTGGTCCGAATTGATAGATAATTAAATGTAATGATTGTCAGTGAGAATTTTTTAACGGTAGAAAGAAACGAAGCAGAGCGAAATATCTTCTTTTTATTTAGGTTGATTTATTAAATTTCAAAAAAGATAAATTTTTTCCACTTTAAATATTAATATGTTTTCTACCTTTCAGATATTGCTAATTTAGAGGAGAGAGGAAAGAGTCAAATCCGCTCTACTTCCTCCGGAGAAAATTACTGTGAAGAGAGACAGCATTACGAGTTGGTTGACCGTTATGGAATAACCGTTTCACAAATGATATCGGATATGTTCCTTACGTCGTAACTAAAATCCCCTTCCCTTTCATGAATGTGACCTACCGAATTGGACTATTTACCGGATTTGTAATCACATAAGCAACACGACGGGTGCCACATGTGGAGCAAGATCTGCTTACCCTTCCGGAGCACCTGAGATCCCCCCCTATTTTTTGGTGGGGTCCGTGTTGTTTATTCTTTAGTTTTCTATGTTGTGTCATGTGTACTATTGTTTTTCTGTTTGTCTTTTTCATTTTTAGCCATGGCGTTGTCAATTTGTTTTGGATTTATGAGTTTGACTGTCCCTTTGGTATCTTTCGTCCCTCTTTTCTTGAAGACATAATGTATCAATATAGATTACTTCCAGACAGTGCACCACAAGGATATTTTCTCCTGCTTCCTTTATGCAATGATTATGAAATAGTTTTGGACACTGCCACACTGATTCGAAACAATGGATAATCGTCATTTGTTAAACGGGACTTATGAGGTAATCGGGAATGCCTTTAACTTATGTAAATATATACCCACAACTTTCTTATTACTTGGTACCCCAAGGGTGACTGGGGTATAGAAATATGGTCACTTGGTCTTCTCCCGACCGGCAGTAAAACGCTTGCCGAAGTGGGGCGTCCGTTTGGCTGTGCGGGATGTATCAAGTTCGCAGTCACGTCCGTCAGAAGGGGACGTTAAATCCGATGCCTCGTGTAAAGAGAGTGCCACGCTCTTTGCACGTTAAGAACCCTTGCAACAACTCTTTGAGGGGTCCGTAGGTGGCCTGTTGCAAGGAAAAATTTCTGTCCCTATCCAATATACCCTCATTTTCCAGTGGCAGTTCAAATTTCCCCGACCATCATCCTAGATGGCCTCTTTTACAACAACCTACCTATTGTATTTATTGTGAACTTGTTCTCGTCCTGAATATGCATGAAATATTTGCCACTGGACGTTAAGCAACCAACAATCAATCAATCATTCTTATTACTTGGCAAATACAGGATGTGTTACAGATGTCGTTTGTTAACATCCTTCATGCAACATGTGAATCAAACAGAAAACCACTTGAACAAACATTTGATGTCAGCTACTAACTTAAATATGCCAGAAAAAACTTTCCAACTTAGTATCATCACATGGTGGGCAGGAGATGTCAACAACAGCCACCTTAAAAGGGTCATTACAGACATAACAAGGACCACACTGATTGTTGTTCCCATTTATTTAATTTCTTTCTTATAGAAAGGTATCGACTGCTATATCTTTCTCTGACAGGGTGTATCGGAGACAGTAATTGTGAAATTTTTAGGGCAATACCATCGAACTACAAATAAAATAATCAACATAATACTTTACAACTACTTAGAAAACCAACACTGAACTTACTGGAGGAACGTGCCAAAAATTACTTTGAACATTATACATTGCAATTGAATAAATCACAGATTAGTGCACTATTGGGATTCAAGACCTCAGCATTGACCATTTGCGAGGTTTCCGTTAATTCGACAGAAGGACTACAATGAAGACCAATAGCGAACACATGTGCAGCAACATTACAAATATGTAGGCTGTACTGTTCTAATGGAGACTTATATCAAAGTCTCAAGATAATTCTCGGAGTGATTGATTCATCCTCTAAGGTTTTTGATTCAGTGTAAAATCTAACGTTGATGAAAATTCCATTTACATTTCGATTTATTCAAATTTGTTCATAACAAAGACAACCAACCGACAGTACAATCCAAGTAGAGAGCGTAGAAGACTAATGAATGGTCTATTTGATCAAGAAAGATTGCAACATTTGGTAAAAGAATGGCAGACTGAAGGAGGGCAAAGAATCGTTCTGTGTTTATCTTCAACAGTTAACGAGAGTACAGATCATAATACCGTCATAACTGCCACACAGCAATCTTTCCTTTTTGTTTACCAAACAGATTGGCAACAGCACCTATTTTAAAAAGATGGCAATGACATGGTGTTCCTGGATACCACATATAAAACTACAAAGTATTCTTTGTCCCTCTTTTTTCTAGGTGTCTTAACACACCCATGTTATGCTGTTGTAGGAATCATGATTATGGAATCTGAAGCACTGTCTAAACATGAAAGACAGAAATCTGATATTTAACAATCTGAACTTTCTGGCAAAGACCAGATCATTCTTTTTTATATTAGTGGCTACATCATAAGAGCTTTCAGCAAAAAGTGTGGTTAATTAAAAGGTAAAAATAAAGTTTCAAAATATCTTGTATAGGCAGGAGGTCGCAATCAAACCTCTCTTCATTTCTCACCAGATTTACTAAATGGACTATTGAAAATGACAGTCAAAGTGTGCAATGTGACAGACAACTTTTACCTCCCTAATCCGTGAATTGGAGATGGTTCTGAAGAAAAATATGTCATCTAACATATGTGCTACATCCCGTTTGTGTAAAAAAATACAGGAGAATATAATTGAATTATATATGGTTAAATATTATACCGAAAAGGCGTTTACAGAGTTAGGCTTTTCACATTACAACTACAAGAGTGACGAAAGATACCAAAGGGATAGTCAAACTCATAAATCTAAAACAAACTGACAACGCCATGGCTAAAAATGAAAAAGACAAACAGAAAAACAATAGTACACATGACACAACATAGAAAACTAAAGAATAAACAACACGAACCCCACCAAAAACTAGGGGTGATCTCAGGTGCTCCGGAGGGTTAGCAGATCCTGCTCCACATCATATTTTACTGGTTTACAAAATATATGTACACACATTGCTTTTATTATTTCTTAATAGTTACAGTATTTACGAGGTGTTTTATGATGGATATGTACATTGCCGTACATATAGATGACCATGGTTTCATGTATATATTTATCCATCTTTTAAATATGAATTATGACTAAATTATCAATCAAACTGAGAACAAATAGTTTAGGGGCCAGCTGAAGGACGCCTCCGGGTGCGGGAATTTCTCGCTACATTGAAGACCTGTTGGTGACCTTCTACTGTTGTTTTTTCTGTGGTCGGGTTGTTGTCTCTGACACATTCCCCATTTCCATTTTCAATTTTATAGTTTATATCTATTTTTCACTACTAATCTTAAAAAAAAAACAACACCCGTTTACCTACATGCATTATTACACGACAGAGATCAGTGTGTCCTTTCTAAAGACTTATCGCATCTTTGGTTGATGAGTTTATTTAACATGCCATTACCTTACATAAGACCTCACATAAGAGTAAGAACTGTTGTACCTCGTTCCAGATTGTTCTGATTTATAGATCCTAAACCAGTTATTCAAATTGCTGATGATGAGGATGATAAAGAGCCATACATAGGAGATAAGTTGCACCACTTATAATCTTCATAGCAGCAGCCCACACCAAACAGCAAGCTATAAATGGCCCCAAAATGACCAGTGTAGAACAATTCAAAAAGGAAAACAAAGGGTACAATCAATATACTAAAGGTCTTTAACTTATAACAAAGAAGATTGTAGATCTATGAATGTGCATATTATCTGCATCATTTATTGAATATCATTTGATATATTTATTTTTAAATGGAAACAAGAGTCATTAACCCAAGTGGTAAGATTCATGGATCCCTCGATAGAAAAACCCAGATGGCAATTGTGTGGTAAAAGATTTCACCAATACCTATGCAGCAGCAATGCCAGATAGTTCACAGTTACATTT
The DNA here is from genome assembly GCF_963676685.1 of Mytilus edulis. NCBI lineage: Eukaryota > Metazoa > Mollusca > Bivalvia > Mytilida > Mytilidae > Mytilus > Mytilus edulis. The sequence goes on from NC_092354.1 coordinate 27,605,830, forward strand.
ACCATGTTGTCTTACAAAGACATCTGTTTATGAGCTAATGAAATTTGATCTCATGGATATAGGGGAAACATGTTTATCGATGTCTCATGTTTTATGCATACGGAGAAGAGATCTCAGGCATATAGCCATGCCAAAGGTAAGAAATGTTAGTAACCTGTTAAGAAATTCTTTTCAAATTAAAACTTTGTTATAGATGACAAAATGGAGGACAAGTTTGATATACTACAGACAATTTTCACTTGCATCACTCAGTTGTGACCATAGAATAATTGAATGTAAATAATCATATGATGTGTTGATACATGCATATGCATGCATTAGTATCAAGGTAAGCCACAAAAAATAGCCTGAATCGCTCACCTGTAATTTTTTGCTTAAATTTTTCATCAAGGATAAAATGTTATGTTCTATTCTAAGCCATGGGGCCATGTTTCCTTACAAAACAAAATAAATGAATATTGAATATCAAAGCAAAATAGCAGAACATATTTATATATATATGCTGATAATTCCAAGAATGTAAATGTAGATACAGCTAGATTAATTTAATAAAAAGAGACCCCCCCCCCCCAAAAAAAAAAAAAAAAAACAACCAAAAAACCAAGAACAAACAGTAGTATCTAAAGGTAAAACTAAAAGTAGTGAATGATTTAGAGACAAATTCATCTATGAGTCACCAACCTAACCTTAAATAATTTGTAAAAAGCTCACCCTTCAAAGTACTATTTATGTCAAGTTTTCCTTTTTTTTCAGGCTTCTAGGTGATACCAAACATTTTCAGCTATATTTGTACTTAAATTACTGTTGTAACAATCGACAGCATTCATATATATATATATATAAACATTTTTTCATTTTTTCAGTTACAAAATGCCGCATAAATCCACAGAATATAGAAATAAATTCAAGACAGATAACCCTGAATAATATGAGCAGTATTTACAAAAACAAAAATGTAGTCAAAATAGGAGGAAAAAACTAAAAAAAGAATTGTAAAAGAAAAAACCTGCAGAGTGGGCATTACAGAAGTATGAAAAAGAACTTCAGTTGCAAATATTCGTCAAAAAAAATATTTAAAACGTAAAATGGATACACAAGATGATGAGACGAATACATCAACTTTAATAGTTAAACTTCCTGTAAAAAAGAGCAGTATTAGTTTAAGGAGTACACAACATTATGTCAGTACAAAAAAAGAATATAATAGATTGATGAAGCAAAAAGAAAGAGCCAACATGTCATACTAAAAAAAACTTCATTAAAAAGAAGGATAGAGAAAGAAAGCAAAAACAAAGAATAGAACTCATGAGAAAAGACATAGATTCTGATCCACAACCCAAAAATAACACAGCAAGAAAACAGAAAGTAACATAACCTGCAAACTGAAACAAATGTTGCCGGCAACACCTGAAAAATGTGTGAAAGTAATTAAATACTAAGAAATACCCCTAAAAAAAGAAAAGCGCTTGGATCAATGTTTGAAAAGCAGATAGAGACAAGAAAGAAACAAACCTCAGGAATAGACGATTCAATCAATAAGGAAAACAAAAAACAAGAATTAATAACAACAATTTGAAGATAAAAACATTCTACATGCAACAAGATATATCAAGAATAATGCCTCAAAAAGGTACGCACCCAAAGAATTATTTTCACTATTTTTATTTTGACAGGACTTTTATGAATTCTCTACATCGTTTCAATTTTATGTAGGGAGGAAGAGGTTTTTTGTCATGTTCAATAATCCCAACCTTCCTTTTGTGATCATAAATCTGTTTACTTAAACTAAGGTTTTTTGTACGAAAACTAAGAAAAATGCTTATTTTGGCCCTTTTTGGCCCCTAATCCCTAAACTTTTGGAACCAAAACACCTAAAATCTTCCTTTTATGATCATACACATTGTGTTTAAATGTCATAGATTTCTATTTACTTAATCTAAAGTTAGAGTGCGAAAACCAAATGTCTTTGGACGACGACGCCAACGTGATACCAATATACGACCAAAAATGTTTGCTTTCGTATAAAAAGATAATGTGCCCCTCCCAGCTTATTCCAGTATTGAGTTTTATGATTGAATGTGTCTCCAAACAAGAGCAATATTAAACTTGTTATTAAAAAAGTGAAAATTCTGATTATAGACTCGTTTGAACGTTAAGGACAGGATTTTTCAAAAACATTGATGTATGCCAACAACATAAATAAAGTTTCAAAATTGTATAAAAACACTACAAGTAAGGTGCCAATGTGTAAGTCTCTGGTTGGATAAAAATAAAAATAAAATAATATAGTCTATGTTTAAATGTCTAGTGATATTAGAATTGTAATTTCAACCACTGCATTAAAATGGGTATTGATGTGGTAGTATGTCATAGCATCATACTATATGGGTCACCGAAAAGTTTACTGGATTTAGTTTAGGAAACAGGAAGAGTGGGCAGGGATAATGCCAACTCTGTTGTAATTTTACTGCACAATTCCTTCCGTTTAAGAAGTGTCAACAAGGAAGTCAAGACATTGAAAATATTGAAGCTGTGCCACATGACAGTGATAGTCATCAAGCCATTTGCTGTTATTGTTGTCTCTAAGTCATCCACTTTCTCTGTTGTCACCATGCCATCTGATTTCTGAATTGTCTGTTATTTTTATTCCTTTGTGGATATTAATAATTAATTTATTCGTTTAATTCACTGTGCTTAAACGGCTGTGGGTAACTTAAGTTACCCACAGCCCAAGATGGAGCCGCCTTGCGTCGGTTAGATACTTTTCTTCTATAGAATAACAATACCACGAATGCATCAATTAAACAACTGAATTTAAAAGTTGTATTAATCGTTTAGGGCAACCCCTAAACTGGAAAGGTGATTAAATTCTACAAAATAAACGATCACAGCACGATTTAAAAAAACACTTAGGCTGTCCGTAACTTCAAAACAACTTGTCCGTAACTTTTTTCATCATACCAATAGAGATGTCCGTAACTTTCAAAGAATCGACATACGCGGATGTAATGTTTAAACTGATGATAGAGATTTCATCGAATACATATTCACAAAACGAAGTAGATGTCTAGTATGATATAATTCATTGTATCGACGGAAGACAAAATTGGGAAAAATATGAAAAAAATCACGATAAATCCGCAAAACTCGGGTCTCATTTTGTATAACGTCGGGGTACCCGAATCGCCTAGTTCGGAGGGTTGTTTCCGATCATTGCAGATAAACTGTTGAAATATCATTGTTCGTTTTTATTTTTGAACAAGTAGACTACACAAGTATTTTTTACACATACATGTAGCATGTATACACTTACTGATTTTCTGCCAGCAACGACAAGGGTAGCGTGAATCCGGGATTTTGGAGGGGGACCCAAATTGCCCAGGCATGCAGTGGATAGACTATACGAGACTTAAGTGCACAAACTTTTTCCGTCTTTTTGAAAAAGCCAAAACACTTTTCTCTCATCCCCACAAAAACAAATCCCTTCAGCATTGACAGTAAAATAAAAGGGGTGTCAATCTGGACACACTGGGACGTTGCGCACGGTGATATTGCGGCACCCTGGTCAAGATTTACAGTAAATGGGAAAACTTTAAAAAAAAAGGACATTTTGTATAAATGAGTAAACCTAGTTTTACAGCTAGCTGCATATTTCATTTGTATGCAAGTTGCATTAAATCTCATTAAACTGAATAAAACTAAAAGACACAATAGGTAAAAGTCAGTGACAATAAAAGGAAAAGAGCAGTCAACATAGTGTAACAATTCGACATAGTATATAAAAATATAAATAACTACGTAGGACAACAGGGTAATTTAATAGTCTAACAACCCCCGATAACATACAAAGAGAGAAAAAAAAACATACTAGGAAACATATTCAAAAAATCATAACACTATAACTAACTGACAGTGGGATGTATAAATACCGAGCCGCGTCAAAGAGTATTCATCAAAATACACATAGAAAGAAACAGAGGTGAAGGTAAACCGCAAACATATAATTAAACTCAAAACATTAAAGAGTATGGAAAAGCCTTGGTCTGACAAGCGAAAAACGTCGATAAGCCACACATCAGTCAATAAAAGTTCAAACCATAACCAGGATGGAGTACCACAAACCCCACATAAAACGTCTGTGGTGTAAGTATGATGCGTTAATAAAATTCACATTTGGTGGTGAATGAGTAGTATAAACGGCCGCAAAGGTTACAAATATGATGTTAATTGTCTTCTAATTGTTGAAATTATAATTCTTACAATTTTAAATCAAAAGTTACCCACATCTAAAAATAAAGTTACGGACAGTCTGCTTAGTTTCGATCAAAAAGTTACGGACATCTTATGCATTTTTTAAAGTTGACCTTGCGCTTTAGTGAACTCTATATTAACAAATTTATGGTAATTGTTAGTCATTTCTTTATTCAATAATTCTATAAATATTTACATTCTGCATGAAAAACGTCGCAAAAGGTACATTTTGTATGAATTAAATATCAACGAGTTTCGAGTCCGCCATCTTGGGCTGTGGGTAACTTAAGTTACCCACAGCCGTTTAAGCACAGTGTAATTAGTAGCAAATATATTTTAACTGCTATTTCAGTAATCCCTTTCTTTTCCCTTACAACAATAGGTCTGTGCACTTTGACCGTTTGAGAAGCGCTCTCTTTCTTTCTTCCTTATCCATTGTTTGATTGATAGCTCTGGAAAGTTTCTCTGATTTCTGGCTTATAAAAAAAACCATATTATTTTCTATTTTAATTTCATTTGCCATAATATATTCATTATAAATACTGCTGACCTGTATTTTAAGTAACACAGAAAAACACAGAAATAGATTTAGTCCTAAAGCCCATAACACAAATTATACAAAACACCATAAAATCGTTCTCTTTTATAAGCAACTGGTTATATTACTTTACAAAAATGTTTGTTGAAATACAAGTTATCAATTAAAAAAAATATATAAGCTATTTTAAGAACAATAACAACACTTGCCTACCCTTGTAATCTGGACTTATCAAGTTAAGATTCATAACCACTAATCTTTTCTCAAACTCTATACTGATTGCCTTTAATTGTACAAAACATGGTGTGAAAGTTTTTTTTTCACTTTTGGGCTATTTCTCGTTGGCGTAGTTGACTAACATGTATCACCATTTTTGATTGGCAATATCATTTGCTACTATTTAGTGTTTAAAACACATGATCTAACATATATTCATTTTAGGAGATATTCAGTACCAGATTAACTCACCAGCTCAGTTAACTGAAAGCTGTTTGGATGGAGAGACGATAGGACAAAAGTTTTTCAACAAAATCACAGGTGGAAAGATTCAGAAAGAGGCGGTAGTTGAAAACACCAAGTATGTTCTTCGTGTTTATTTTGTTACATGAATCATAATGTACATACTTGTCTGATACGAAAAAACAGTTGATAGGAAAATCAGACGAACCTCCATTAGTGAGTGTGCCATATATTCATAAAAAGTCTAGTATGTTTGCTAAATACACATCAATTCAGTATTATTAACTGCATGAACTGTTACAAAATGATGATAGCCTTCAGAAAGTAAAACAGAAATAAATATTTCAACAAATTGTAGATCCTGGAAGATTTTTTTATACCTCTACATTTTAAAATTATAATAAATCCTATTTATTGTGACCATCAATTTTTCGTCCCTTGTTTATACCCCTTTACAATTTGAATGATTTGAAAATGTGATGAATATTTCGTTTCTGATTTCAAGCTTTGGTTTCCATCAACCAAATATTATAAATCTTATAAACAATGCAAATTAAAAAAAAAAAGATGAATTTGTAATTTTAATGGCATATCTTTTTCAGTTTGGAGTTGAGCCACTGATGAAATTGAAATATTGCATTTTCCTTTTTGTTCTCTACCTTTAGTTTGCAAAAAAAAGTTGTTATAAAAAACTTTAACACAATATATTTCACTATAAAACACAGATGAACATTTTGGACTAATGCTCTTCATTATTGGAGGAAATAAAGATATATATATAAATGCGAGGAAACTAATACACAATGCTTATTATAATTAAACTGGAGGTAAAGATTTATGTAGTGTTGCTTCATCTCATTTATTTGTAATAATGTTCACTTAAAAAAATGTTACGTCATAATTACCGATAAACAGAATAGCACTGTCCCTGTTTGTCTGATCTATACATCACTGCAATTGTTCCTGTGCTAATAAGTCCTGTTGAAGCAAACAAGAGGCTCTTAAGAGCCTGTGTCGCTCACTTTGGTCTTTGTGAATATTAAACAAAGGTATAAAATTGATTCATGTCAAAATTTTGTTTTGGTGATGTGTTTGTACATCTTACTTTACTAAACATTCTCTTTTTTTTAAGTTTAGAAACTGTTTTTAATTGTTTTGAATAAAAGAAGTATTTCAGTTTTATAGATTGATCAAAGGGAGATAACTTTCATTTTTTACTATACAGATTAAAAGTACTTCTTAATGCAAATAAAATCGAGTGTCCAGTTAGATACTATTTTTATTTTATTTTTAAAATATCTTTTTCTCAAACACTTATGTGATAAAGTTATATAAATGTCTGAAATTAAGTCTGCAGCTCTGTTTAGTCCATCTTGAGTATTTTCAAAGTTTGTTTGATGAAAATTGTTTAATTCTTCATATATATATTTTCTTTAAGCTCATTCTCAAGCAAGAGTTTTGAAGTGTTTGTCCACTTGAATTCAAATTCTAATTCTTCATAAATGTTATTTATATTTGGCGGTTTTCCATCACATTTTAAATGGGTAACAATTTGATTATGATCTGAAAAGTATGATGGAGTTTGAACTATAAAATAATTCACTGAGGAGAGTAGACTTTCACAAGTTATTGCATAATCAACTGCTAAACAAAATGGCATATTTCCTAACAAATCTCCAATCAATCTCCCGTTTAGAATACGGAGTTGGGCAGAAACACAGATGTCTAGTAAATCCCTCCCGTGTGGGTTTATGATTTTATCTTGACTTTTTCTAGTCAGTTGAAAATCTGACTTGTAGTAAAAGTCCGTGTAACGTAAAAGCTAAGAATACGAACGATTCCCGAACCATGAACAGACGATGACCGAACGCAAACGAAACGCTGACCGCATGTTGTACGGACGCTGAACGAATGATAAACGAACGAAACCATGTACCATCAACCGTACAATAAACGTTACTTTAAGTGCTCTTTCAGCGTGCATCGTATGCATGTTCGTACATCGTATGGTTTAGCGTTCATCGTATAGTTTTGCCTAAATCGTATATGGTTTCCGTACATCGTATGGTTTTGCGTACATCGTTTCGTTTAGAGTATATCGTATCGATTTAGCGTTCATCGTATCATTCGGCGTACTAGTCGGTTTGTGGTTGGTCTAACGTACATGGTTCATGTAGGATTATAAATACCGAAAGAATTAATCGTGTGGTTCGTGTTAGGATATGCAATTTTTGAAGGTTATCACGGGTATTTATTTAAACATTAATTTTTTTTGGAATTCTTTTTTTTTATGTATTTATTCAAGAATCATAATTTAACTGACACTTGAAAAGTCCAAGTTTCAGTCTTACTAAAACAGCAAAAAGTGCATTTTCAATATTAAGTTTCCTACTTGGTCCTTTTGTGAAATGACTTCTTGTTGTGCAACACCCTTTCCAGTATGTCAATCGCTTTGCTCTGGGTTCCAAGTAGCTTAATAAGGCTTTGAATGTTATAATGTTAGGCAGTCGTGTGTAGAATAGTACAGCATATTTTCTGAACAAATATTTTCTGAACAAAATGTCTGTATCTGCAATAAGTCATTCTCTTTTGTCAATACCTTTACTGTAGACCTCATTTCACTTAAAAGTCTAGATTGCTGTTTCATTTCTATATCAGTTAAGTTAGTCGCATGTTTAGAAAATGTACCAACCTGAATAGACTTAGTTCTGTTTCTGTCTGAATACTAGCAGTAACTGTACATGACGTATCTGGAATACTAGTAGTTTGTGTGAGAAAATGTCAGTGTTTTCATTACATTATGTGATGAAGATTCTTTATTGTTGTCAACAGGGTCAATCCAATTCATGTGATAATCATGATCAATGGGGTTCACTCCACAGTTTTCACGTACAGTGTTAGTGAGGTGTTCACCATTGCGTGTACATACTTCTTCACTTTCAATAACTACTCACAAACCAGCCAAAAATAAAAACTAAGGTATGTACTGAAATTTCAATATCAAAGGAAACATCTTTTTTGGCTTGGTTGTTGATTTACAAACGCACGTTCCAAAAGGCAGGACTGTTGCTTTTGAGTCCACCAGAAATATATTGGTTTACTGAAAAAAGAGGATGGTCAAAAGTCCCATTTTATTGTTCCAAACTTGAACCTTTCAATTTATGATGAATAATATGAATTATCATAAGAACAATTGAAATCTTAATTCAATGACTGGTACTCAGTAAAGGCAGCGCAACAGCCTAACCATCAAACACCTATTCGTCATGAAACACAGGTGATCGTTTCAACACAACAGATGATGTTCACTCTTGACGACTTATCAAAGTCTGGCTTCTTCAATAATAAGACGGGTCACAGTACTTTTCTATCCCAAATACATGTGTTTATAAGTGTACTCGCCTACCAGTATATCCAATCTATCTATTAACTAGTACCCCAAGGCGGTATAATTGTGAAACATGTACAACTGTCCCACCATCTTTTTTTTTTAGAAAAGTGTAAAGGCTCATTTGTACAAAAACAGGCCCAGGGAAATAATAAAGAAAAAAACAGGCATTCAGACACTACAGAAAATGATAGAACACTTGAAATACTAGACACAATAGAAAACAGTGTGGTGGACGCTATTACAAAAACACATGAAAAGACTCAAGATGATATGATTATCCAACTAAAATTAGATTTACAAAATGAGAGAAATCACTAGGAGCATATGAGTGAAATCTCAAAGAAATTTGAAGAAGTTAAAAGCACAATTTCCACCGCCTCAAGTGAAATAAAATCTGAAATTAAGAGCATAATGAAAGAGGGTTAAGACAAGTGTCAACAAAAACAATAAACCAGATAAGGGACTTTACAGAAAAACTCAACAAGAATGTAAACGAAAATGTATCAAAATCTCAGCAGAATAAGATAGATCCCATTGCAGAAACTTTGCAGAAAATTAATGAAGACTCTATTACTGCTACAAAAGCCTTGGAAGTTACAGGCACGAAATTATCTGACAACACATGCACACCCAGGGAAATAACAAAAACACTTGAGAACGTAGCTAAAACCCTCAATTTGGATAAACAGTATCCAAGTGCAAACAATCCAGCGAAAAGGAAATCTACTCATTCTGAAGAAAGCATTCAAAATATCGAAGTTTCAAACAGATATTCGCCAATTGCAGATTGCAATAACTGGTGAGGCGAATTTTAATCTGATATCTACTTCAGTATATAGTTATCAAAGGTACCAGGATTATAATTAGGTACGCCAAATGCGCGTTTCGTCTACACAAGACTCATCAGTGACGCTCATATCAAAATATTTATAAAGTCAAACAAGTACAAACTTGTAAAAAGTTGTGCCAAATACGCCTAAGGTAATCTATGCCTGGGATAAGAAAATCCTTACTTTTTCGAAAAATTCAAAGTTTTGTAAACAGGACATTTATAAAAGTGACCACATTATTTATATTCTCCGGTGTTGACAACTGGGCTGGTGATACCCTCCGAGACGAAACGTCCACCAGCAGTGGCATAAACCCAGTGGTGTAACTAGTTATCAACGGTACCAGGATTAAAACTTTGTGGTTGGGCTAGACTAGTTTCTTCCACAAAGACTCATCCCTGATACACGAAGAAAAAAAGCGAAAAAATACCCGCCCAATTAAATTCTTAGTTGAACAGCATTGAAGACCATACCTTACTTAAAGCTTTGGCAAACACATCTAAAGTAATCTATTTCTGAAGTAGCGAATCCTTTAAGTATTTAAAATGTTCACTATAGGGTTTTCAACAATGAGCAAAATTTCTTCTGTTCACTAAAGTAAAATTAAGCTGTTATGACACAAAAACAAACCCATTCACTGATAAATATGTTATTGTGGAAATAAGGGAAATTGTTATTGCTAATTTTACATGTTTTAGCTATTCCTATGTTATGAAGTAGATATTAATAATATTTAGAAGGTCATGTAGAATCCCATAATTATTTTATATTATTATTTCGCAGCTTACACCATCTGCTTTAGATGATACTAATAATGAAATTCAGGTCAGCAAGGAAACAGTCTCTCAGTTGTCACAGTCATCAGAAGCCTTTGTGTCAAACTCGCTAAAACTTGAGTCCCTTAACAAGTTTCTTTTTTCTCCAGTGCAAGTCCTGTTAAAGATTTGAATCTTAACATTATAGATTCCTGCATCAGACTCAACAACGCTATATCAGCAAGGCCAAACAAGGCATGGAACTGACGAAGATGAGTTGATAAAAAAAAAGAATTACAAGATGTACAAACGGTAATGTTTAAACTGTAGAATGAAGTTATAAATTGTTGTGATATTTTTATCTATTGGATTGATTGATTGTTGGTTGCTTAACGTCCAGTGGCAAATATTGCATGCATATTCAGGACGAGAACAAGTTCACAATAAATACAATAGGTAGGTTGATACGATAAAGGCCATCTGGGATGATGGTCGGGCAAATTTGGATGGCCAAATGATGTCTGTGGACTTCTCTCATTAATATAGAATAAAACAATTCATGTATAGAAAGTTATAAAATATCAAAACTTTTGACTTATTGTCCATTCGTTTTTGCCTTGCAACAGGCCACCTACGGACCCCTCAAAGAGTTCTTGCAAGGTTTCTTAACGTGAAAAGAGCGTGACACTCTCCTTGCACGAGGCATCAGATTTAACGTCCCCACTCTGTCCGGACGTGACTGTGAACTTGATACATCCCGCACAGCCAAACGGACGCCCCACTTCAGCAAGCGTTTTACTGCCGGTCGGGAAAAGACCACGTGACAATATTTCTATATCCCAGTCACCCTTGGGGTAAGTCTTATTTTTATGTATTGGACAGAATAGGTAGAAAGACCTTCTATTCTGAGTTTGATACACTTATATATCAGTATGTAGATTTTCCAAAAATTGCTATTACTAATCTCAGTTTGATTTAATCTTCAAAATAGAATTATAAATACACACGATCATATATTTGAATGTACAGTATCGCCTTTTATCTAATTTTTGACCAAAAAGAATGTTTTTATTGCCCTTGTTGTCGGTGCAATATAGTTTTACCCTTGTCCGTCATTCTTCAACAAACCACTTAACGGAGTTTTTTTCTAAACGCCTTCAGATATTAGGCTGATATTTGGTATGTGAGTTGACCATGATCAAGTTTAAATTTCATTCCGCTCCGCTAAAGGTTCCCGAGCATGATGATGATGATGATGATGACACTGATAGAATATGGTCGATTTCTATAAAATTATCTAAATAGTTGTCAAATTTAGAGTCCGATGTAGATAAACCATGATTAAACCTTAATATCACAGTTTCTTAATCACAGTTTTTACTGTTATAGTTTCTTCATATATTTGATATGATTCTTAGGGGGGAGGAATGTAACAATTTCGCTATAAGATAAAGAATAATTATCTCCCTTGTGGTTATTAAATTTTGTTATTAGTTTAATGTTGTTAAGTAAATTAAAGTTGTAGTACATGATCTTTAAAGGTTAAGGAAAATTAATTGTCATTTATTATCTTTATTGAGTTTGTATGCTTTTATGTTATTGTTTCATAAAATACAAAACTAAAATAATATTGTTGAAAAATAAAGTAGATATTTTTGATAAAATCTGGGTATCGTTTCTTTTTGTGGCTAGTATAGTTGTACCCCTTTCCTAAGTTCAGTGTGATATCTGAAAATATTTAATACGCTCTTTTGCTGAATGTTATAATTATGCTTCAGAGATTTCCTCCGATTTTATTTCAGTCTTGTACACTTTGCCCAGGAAACAGTACCTAGCGAAGTCTGCATTCCAGATGTGATCAACCTTATTTTTCGCTGAATAATAAATATCTAATATTATGTGAACACACATTGAGATATATTGTTTGTAAAATTAACTATTTGCATATCCCTTTAGACATCAAGAGTGTCATTACTTTAAACCCTGATCACACTGCTAAAATGAAAATGATTCTCTGACAATTGTTCCACACATATTTCCAATAATAATACACAATGTACAGTGCATCATAAGCCTGTTCTCTCTTTGAAAACACTATACTCCTTTCTGGTCGCAATCACATTGCACTACTTATTGTCAGACATTATCATGAACTTGGTCATCATCAAGGTCGTCACATAACCGAAGATTCAATTCGTTCTGCAGGCTTCTGGATAACAGGACTAAAATCACTTACATCACAAATTTAAGCTTATTTCTTCAGTTGGTCTTTAACATTAGTTCTGATTTTTGAAGATTTATCATGTAACAATTTGGATGTAAAGTGTTTTCTACTATTGATTGATTGTTGGTTGCTTTACGCCGCATTAGCACAAAAAGGCTATATCGCGGCGAGAGCTAATTCGAATATTTTTACAATTTAAAGCATATTTTTAAAATAAGACAAAAAGTCCTTCAATATACTAAAATTCTTGACTAAAGCAAATTGATTATATACAAATAAAAATCAACAGTAAAATAACGTGATAAAAATTAAAAACGATTTAAATATAATAACATTTTTATATTCTATAATAAATTCCAATTTCTTTTAAAAAAGCAACAATATTTGTAAATGGAACATTATTAAATAAATCATACATATTATTGACATTGAAATGCTTCTTACGAATATCAGCAAAGTCAATACAATTAATTAAAACATGTTTAATAGTATACTTGCAGTTGCAAGGAACACATTGTGGTTCATCTTCATTTTTTAAAAGATACTCGTGTGTTATTCTAGTATGACCAATACGACATCTAGTAATAACACACTGATCTTTTCTGCACATAATATTATCAAAAGGTTTGCCTAAATTAGGTTTAATTTCATGCAATTTATTATCGTCTTTTTTACTCCATTTATTTTTCAATATATTAAAAACATATTCTCTAATATTAGATTTAAAATCAGTATATGGTATATCACAGTTAGATAGAGGGTCACCCAGGGCATTCTTTGCCTCAAGGTCTACAGCTGTGTTTCCAAGGATTCCAACATGACTCGGAACCCATAGAAATATTATTTCTTTCAGAAGAATTTTTAAATTCCTCATTACATATAAAATTTTCAGGATTGTTGGGTTTTTAATTTTAGTATTTCGTATAGCTTGTAAGCATGAAAGTGAATCCGAACATATAATAAATTTGGATTTATCTGAAGAAGCAATAAATTTCAAAGCCAAAATTATTGCTTCTGCTTCAGCAGTAAAGATGGATGCATCAGATGGCAAACGGAGGGTTGCAGCTCTGTCCCTGAAGACAGCAGCAGATGCAACGTGTTTTCTACGAGGTAACTGGTATTTTGGCTCAGCTATTGTCATTAAATTTCTGAAGTTTTCACTTTCAAATGTTGACAAAGGTAACAGATCACTGGCAATAAACATCACAATAACATCAGTTATTTGTAACTGTTGTCAGTTTAGGTTGTTCACTAATTCTTTTCTCATTTCCTAGAAGGTTGATTTACATACTAATTAGTTTGATAAAATACACATAATAGTGACACTAAGGCTGTTATATTAAAATATTAATCTGATTAATTGACATTTGTTTTTACAGCTGATAATATTTATTTCTATATATCTATTGTGTTTACTAATTTGACAAGATGATTGTACAAGGATGTAATATAAAACTTTCATTAGTGAATTTGGTGTGATAAAAGTAAAAATTCCTACCTTTATGTGAGTCACAAAGTTGGATGTCACTTCCAAACTTCCAGATATTTTAGAAGTACAATGATGGCAAGTTGCTCTGAAATTTTCATGAGGATCTGTTGGTTTTGGGAAAATCACAAATTTAAGTCTCCACTCCATAAAGTGTATATAGATCACTCAATGCATTTAAAAGAGCACCACGTATTACTTCTTTTCCTTTTCCAACTTTGTCAAAGACATCTAACACTGTCCTTATGTTTTCCTAATAGCTCCATTTGAAATTGTTCATTGATGTATCTCATGAAATTAAACCAACACGATTTACCAACGTTTTCTAATCCTGCCCGTGAATCTTTCACTAGCTGTAAAAATGATTGGTCATTTTATTCTCTGTCTCATTAGCAACCATGCCACATCTCCTTATTTATAAAAATGAAAATATGTCAGTTAACCTTACGTTTAAGTTTTTGAAATTATCTAAAAAATTAATATGAACAGAGACGTACAAGTGTGTTATTAGAAACGAAATGTGTATTGATGGTTTATGTACTAGAGTAATATGGAGTAAAACAAAATTTAAGTTACATGTTAAATGATTTAAAAAAATTGGGGACGTTAAATTCGATGCCTCGTGTGAAGAGAGTGCCACGCTCTTTGCATGTTAAGAACTCTCGCAACAACTCCCTGAGTGGTCCGTAGGGGACCTGTTTCCAGTTTTCCATTTTCCAGTGGCAGGAAACATTTCCCCAACCATCATTCCGGACGGCCTGATTATATTTATTGTTAACTTACTGTCGTCCTGAACATGCATGAAATATTTGCCACTGGACGTTACGCAACAATTACCATGGTTGCAGCAAATTTCCCTTGGAAAAAACAGTGAGTTATCTACATACAAACCCACTGCTTTATACAAAGCCGACAATTGGTTAACCAATTGAAAGTTTTGTAAACAGTGGTGTATACCTCACCCTTCTTCAAACGAAATAGTTACAAACTAGAACCCCGGATCGCTTCTTTCTCCGAATTAATATTCATCGTGCAAACCTACACTTAGTATCTATAATACTAAAATAACGAGGTCCAATTTGTCAGCCGTCATGGGGTAAAAACCACAAATCAAAGAATTCAACTTTATATATAGCTAAAATATGAGAATGTTGTTGATTAAAAATTACACCACTGCAGACCCTTTTGTTTTCCACATAATTAATATTTCCAATAATTTACAAGTTCCGGGTCGAATCCGATACCGATAACAATAGTATATTCATCTGTTACCTATACATTATTTGAACGTTCCGCATCTGATAGGTGCACCACCAAACAATGTATTTAGGATTTGCTTTATACATGGGTCATTATCACATGGTTGACACTAATAAATTCTATCATTGTCACAGGGTTGACACTAATAAATTCTATCATTGTCACATTGTTTCCTATTGTAGTATTTTAATCAGTATGAATTTAAAAGATGATGATACGTGTTAGCCGGCATGACGCAAAACAGCGAAACAAAGTATTCAAGTTTATTTATAACTAATATTGGACATTGCTGTTGATAACTCCATTCTATGCCTTTTGTTTTTTAAATAGTTAATATTACAAATAATTAAAAAGTTCCAGGTCGACGGTTTAAAACACAAAAACATAAAAAAAAAAATAGAGAAAACTGTGCATCTTATAATCAGCATGACTTTATCAGAATATGACAATATCAATACTATATATCCAGGCTAAAATAAGGCTTACACATAGGTATATACTTTAATTCATTTAAGGACCAGCGATTTCACGGGTGTATTCTAGTAATATATGATATTGTTTTTGTAAAGATTCATTAAAATTCATGCATCTGTTTATTGGTGATTGTTACATGTACGGATACACAGACTGACCCGGTGATTCTTATATACCCCCGTCAACTTTGATTACTTGAATCCTTACACTCTCGACCGACATGTGCCCAGTTATGTTGTATTCTTGCTCGGGTTTCCCGGCTTGGTACAGCGTTGTGGCACAAGTACGTTTTCCTCAATGATTCGTGAATAACCCTCAACGCCTGCATTAGTACACATGGTTTTCATGAAGGAGAAAAGCTTGTTTACACCAAAAGGTTGTTCACCAAATTTTACACTATTTGTGGCTGCTGGTTTTTGTTTTTAACTCATGATCAAGTTCATAACAAAATTACTAGATTACAAAAGGAATGCAACACTACACAGGCAATTTTTTCCAACGTGATTTTAACATGAGAATCACGTGATATTCACGTTGTCCACACAACGTGAGTAGAACGTGAAACGAGCAGAAACGTAATATTCACGTTGTGAGCACAAACGTGAACAAAACGTTGGTCACACGTGATATTCACGTTGTGTATAATGCCACATGATATCAACGTGATAATACAACGTGATATTCACGTTAAATATATACCACATGATATAAACGTGATAATACATCGTGAAATTTATGAAGACACATGGAACAAATGAAATATTATCTGTTGCACTCATTGACGTCATTTTGTTCTTAGTCATTTTATTTTGAAGATGTCTTTTTTTGGTTCTTAATTGAATTATTGTAAAACAGTTTAAAATCCGTATTTTGATAATAAATGATTATCAGCTACCTTATATATGACACTGTGTGTGCAATATTTGCAGCTGGATCATCCATCAATGTATTGTACTTCAAATTATATTTTCTGGTTGTATTCAATGAAGTCCCATTAGTGGCTCTTATTATAGTTGTGTTGATGCTCTTTGGTCAGGTTGTTGTCTCTTTAACACATTCCCTATTTCCATTCTCAATTTGAGGAAACGTTTCAAACCTTTCTCGGTTTTTTTCATGATAAAGTCAAGTCATTTCAAAATGTATGACATGTTTTAGAAAGAGCTTAAATTTGACAGTTGCAACAAATATATGAAAAAACAAATGCATATGAAACCACAATTCAAAATAGTCAAGCTGTTTTTCAATTCAGATTCTGCAAGAGTTGTGTCCCTTTCAGATTTATCAATGATCAATCTTTAAAATCACTAACCAAATCTGTTGGTGGTTTAAATAAAATGTTTTAGCTCAAAATTGAAAAATGGTATATTTTTCCCTATAAAAGACATGCATTATGGAATAGAAGAAAAAAAAAATCTTTCCAGTATGACATTAAATCTATTTAAAATTAAGTGTATCGCAATATCTTTCTCTCTGTGTGTCTAAATCTATATCATCAAGTTTCTTCGTCTGAAAAGAGAAATAAAGAAGTTCATTTACTATTTTAGTTGATCATTCAATTAAGCTGTATTGTATTTTAAGCATACAGTTTAATATCTCTATTCTAATGCAAAACAAGTTCATAATTAAATTTCAATCATTATTTCGGTGTAAAATCTTCATTAAAGAAAATTCAGAGAAAAGATGTTATCTTCTTTGGTCCCTACACTAGGTGACGTATTAGGTATGCTTCTGGCGTCAAACATAAATACCGGGTGTTTTCTGGCTTCTGTGCCGCTTTAGAATGTAATGAAGTTTGATAAAAAGTAGATTTTTAGGTGCAACATGTGAGTTTTTTTGCTTATTAATGTAAAAATTACATGTCAATAAATTCAGCAATTCAAAATGTCGGCTTTCTTAGTTACAGACAAGGAGAAAGATAATTTTCTGCTAGCTGTCATCCAATCAGAATCATTTATACAAAATAATTGCATTAGAAATATCTATTTATTATAAAAATAACAGGTATGCAAATACATTTTTGCTTTATTTGTACTTAAATTAATATACAAAAAAAAAGCCATTTGTTTCCCCACTTCCATGTTAAGCAAGGGGTTATATGAAGATTTTTATTTCCTAACCAGTTTAATTTATGTTTTCTTTGCCGTCCCCGTTCTAACAACTTACATCTTTTATAAATTAGAGACAATAATAAAAAAAAAAAAAAAAATTCTGTTAACAATTTTTTTAAAACCACCTTTTTTTTTTATCTTTTTTTTCATTGGTCAAAATCAATAATATTATAAAAAACATACTTGTAAACTTTATCACTACGTTTAAACTATATAACTTAATTTGAAAGAATACCTTGAATAGTCCATT
The DNA here is from genome assembly GCF_963676685.1 of Mytilus edulis. Classification (NCBI taxonomy): domain Eukaryota; kingdom Metazoa; phylum Mollusca; class Bivalvia; order Mytilida; family Mytilidae; genus Mytilus; species Mytilus edulis. The sequence continues at coordinate 27,623,856 of NC_092354.1, forward strand.
GGCCAATTACCGATTTCATTCTGTTATTTCACACTTTTTAAACACATTAATTCCCTTTGTCAATCTTAGACTCAAAGTATAATAAATTTAAAATAATGGATCGGCGGTTTAACTAATCTTTCATGAAAAATAATTTCTGATGTCGTAAGTATTTACATTTGTAGCTAAACAACAAATAAATGTAATTAAAAAATTTCAAAAGCTTTTAAATTACTTACATTAAGCACAGGTAAATTTGCTCTTTCTGCTAGCTTTACATTGTCAATGATAATTATTGTCCCTCCTAAGTGAGACATCTTAAAAAGAAAGTTTCTACTACAGGATCAATTACGGGAATTGGCAAATGGACTATTGTAATATAAAAGTTTTGTAGGAATAATCCGAATAAAAGTTTTGTGTAATTTTCATATTGGACCCATAAAATATCCATTTTGTAATCTTACCTATGCTAATATGGCGCGGTATCTAACAATCCTCTTCTCTTCCCGGTCTTTAAGGGTTTGGTCTTTTTCGGGCTCTTGGTTGCAATTATAACGATTTTGATAGTCTTTAAATTCTTAAAAAACTTGCAACCAAGAGAACCTTTCTGTTCAGCGGGAACTTTCCGTAACAACTTCCTTTCATGTGCGAAACATCTCTACAAAACAAATAACACTTATTAAAGTCAAAGTTTAAACAAAGTGTTGTAAAAATTGTACCAACTCTTTTGATATTCATGATGACTTATACAGTACTTAATTTGTACTAGAAATTTAGGTACTACAGATTTTTGGTATCTATCGTTATATTTTCAGCATTTTAAAAGTTTTTCTATTTCAAATCTCTTAAAATTATTTCAAACATGGAATATTGTATTATTTCTGTACCAAAATATTTAGTAAAAATCAAGTACTGTAAAATACAAGTACCTAACTATTACAATAATTTTAAAGTAAAGAAATAGTACTAAATATTAAAAGTAAATTTTCAGTACTACATATTTTTAGTACAGAAATAGTACCTTTGCAAAAGTAGCTGTGTACCAAGACCTATTCTTTAGGACAAATTTAAAATTTAGACTACCTTGACATATGATGGTTTACTTTTATAAATTATTACTTTGGAGGAGTTGTTGCATTGGCACTCATACCACATCTTCCTATTTCTATACGCAAGTTTTATACAATTAAAACTAGCCATTATGTTATAAACAAAAACATTTGCATCATTTTGTCAAGTCTTAGGTTTCGGTTGAAAAAGCAAGACAGAGTGATCCTTCATTTCATCAGTGGTGGAACCAGGGTCCACAAATATTCACTATGTGGTTAAAGTTTTTGAAATTTTAATAATTTTCTTCAACTCTCCTGGATTTATACAAAACTTAAACAGGAGCTAATGTTGATGATCATAATATAAGACAGTATCCGGAAATAAATTTTGAAAATATAAAATCATGTTTTTCCTTATTTAAATTTAATAGTGAGTTAGTTTTTTTAGCTCACCTAAAAGGCCAAGTGAGCTTTTCTCATCACTTGGCGTCCGTCGTCGTCCGTCGTCGTCGTCGTTAACTTTTACAAAAATCTTCTCCTCTGAAACTACTGGGCCAAATTAAACCAAACTTGGCCACAATCATCATTGGGGTATCTAGTTTCAAAATGTGTCCGGTGACACGGCCAACCATCCAAGATGGCCGCCATGGCTAAAAATAGAACATAGGGGTAAAATGCAGCTTTTGGCTTATAACTCAAAAATTAAAGCATTTAGAGCAAATCTGACATGGGGTAAAATTGTAAAACAGGTGAGGATCTATCTGCCCTGAAATTTTCAGATGAATCGAAGAACCCGTTGTTGGGTTGCTGCCCCTGAATTGATAATTTTAAGGAAATTTTGCTGTTTTTGGTTATTATCTTGAATATTATTATAGATAGAGATAAACAGTAAACAGCAATAATGTTCAGCAAAGTAAGATTTACAAATAAGTCAACATGACTGAAATGGTCAGTTGACCCCTTTAGGAGTTATTGCCCTTTATAGTCAATTTTTAACCATTTTTCGTAAATCTTAGTAATATTTTACAAAAATCTTCTCCTCTGAAACTACTTGACCAAATTAATCCAAACTTGGCCACAATCATCTTTTGAGTTAGTAGTTTTAAAAAATGTGTCCGGTGACCCGGCCATCAAACCAAGATGGCCGCCATGGCTAAAAATGGAACATGGGGTAAAATGCAGTTTTTGGCTTATAACTCAAAACCCAAAGCATTTAGAGCAAATCTGACATGGGGTAAAATTGTTTATCAGTTCAAGATCTATTTGCACTGAAATTTTCAGATGAATCGGACAACCCGTTGTTGGGTTGCTGGCCCTGAATTAGTAATTTTAAGGAAATTTTGCTCACTTTGGTTATTATCTTGAATATTATAATAGATAGAGATAAACTATAAACAGCAATAATGTTTAGCAAAGTAAGATTTACAAATAAGTCAACATGACTGAAATGGTCAGTTGACCCCTTTAGGAGTTATTGCCCTTTATAGTCAATTTTTAACCATTTTTCGTAAATCTTAGTAATCTTTTACAAAAATCTTCTCCTCTGAAACTACTTGGTCAAATTAATCCAAACTTGGCCACAATCATCTTTTGAGTTAGTAGTTTGAAAAATGTGTCCGTTGACCCGGCCACCCAACCAAGATGGCCGCCATGGCTAAAAATAGAACATGGGGTAAAATGCAGTTTTTGGCTTATAACTCAAAACCCAAAGCATTAAGAGCAAATCTGACATGGGGTAAAATTGTTTATCAGGTCAACATTTATCTGCATTGAAATTTTTAGATGAATCGGACAACCTGTTGTTGGGTTGCTGACCCTGAATTGTTAGTTTTAAGGAAATTTTGCTGTTTTTGGTCATTATCTTGAATATTATTATTGATAGAGATAAAGATAAACTGTAAACAACAATAATGTTCAGCAAAGTAAGATTTACAAATAAGTCAACATGACCGAAATGGTCAATTGACCTGACCCCCTTAGGAGTTGTTGTTCTTTATAGTAAATTTTTAACAATTTTCATAAATTATGTAAATTTTTACTAACATTTTCCATTGAAACTAATGGGCCAAGTTCATTATAGATAGAGATAATTTTAAGCTGCAAGAATGTTCAGTAAAGTAAGATGTACAAACACATCACCATCACCAAAACACAATTTTGTCATGAATCCATCTGCTTCCTTTAATATTCACATAGACCAAGGTGAGCGACACAGGCTCTTTAGAGCCTCTAGTTTCATATGGAAACATTACAATTACTCTGTGGTTAAAGTTTGTCAAACATTCTTTCTTAAACTATCTACAATTTGTAGCAAAAATGGACAAAAAGATTGTTTATGGTTAAAGGTAATATCTAGAAAAAAAAATTTGTACCTTTTATTCGGTAGATTTAGTTTTTCTGCCAGTTAACATTTATACATACAGTCTGCAGTTAAATTTTTTAAAGCGTTTGTTAGATTCATAAACTATCCGATTCTATGGATTTACAGCAAAAGTAGGCGAGTCTCTAGGTTCCGCAGAACCCTTACAATGCATTTTATTTTTTTAATTTGAAATTTCATATTACTAATCAATGTATGCTTAATTTTTTTTAGTAAACAAATTGTTAATATACATTAACTTACTAGATAAGCTGTTAGTAGAATTGTGCCTCTTCCCAGGTCTGGCTTGAAACGTCCAAATAGGTGTCTTGCCAACCTGGGAAGGTCCATTTCTCCAGGATCTTCTCCTGTTTCACTGAGTAGCTGTTAATAGTTATAAATTGTATTACTGTGGGTTCATTTTTATTCGTGGTATACCAATTTTTGTGGGTTTCGTGGGTCACAGCGAACCACGAATTTAAGAATTCAACGAAGAATAATCCCGAGAAATGTGTATGGAGTCGGATGTTTATTTCCGGTTATGTTATGCAGTTCTAGTATAGTGTTGAATAGCGATAAACATTGTAACATAACACGTGTTTTTTTATTGAAAGAAGATACAAGTATTTTGATTAATTCTATAATAAATATATCGAATATCAGTGATAATTTACTTTTTGAAATTGATTAAAACTGTTCATGGAAAATAACTGCAAGTTGTTAATTACCGTGTCATAGTTTTGTTTACCAGTGATTAAAAATCAATAGGATTAAGTACGGGGATATTGCCCGTAGGTAATATTGTTTATGACAGGAACATTTATTTTCACACCTTAGAACATACTCACCCCTTCTCGTCCAATGAAAAGTCAGTTTTTCACCCTCTAATTTTCATAGTACATGGTTTTCCATGCACTATGAAATGCTATACATGAATGACTTTTCATTGTCAGTTAACTATGAAAGTGAACTCTTAATAACTGCGCTAATGAAGTGTACAATCACCTGAGACATTTTCCCTTGGAAAAGAGCCTACTGATTAAAGATGAAAGAGCAAAGATTAAAATAAATTATTTTGAATTTTGCACATTTTCATAAATGTTCTAATGGTACACATATATAGAATAAACAAAAACAATGGGGGTAAGGATGTAAGTAAAATAATATTTATTTATTATAAACAGGGCATTTCAGGGAATATTTTTTCTTTCAAGAAAACAATTTCAGGCTGCTAATATATAAAGCAAAGGATTTTTTACGGTGAACACAATACATATAAAGTTATCAATAAAAAAGTAAGCATTTAACGTTGAACGGTCTGAATTTAAATGCTTATACAGAGTTTTATATTTATAAAAAAAACAAATTTCAAAAAGGGGATTAATATAACATTCTGTTGCTTTTTAAAATAAAAAAATCTCAAGATATATTAGTATTAAATTTTACCTGAAGCAGAAGAAAAAGAAAAACAATTTATCCGTTCGGTCCTCACAAACTATGTCAGTGCTATTTCATTTCATCCATTGAAATGATGATTACCTATGTTTTGGTTCTTTATAAAATGTGAACTCTTTTTAAGGTTTGAATATTACAATGGGAAAGGCTAATTTTGTAAGGTCACTCGAAAGTGTGAATATGTTCTAAATTGGTCAGACAATATCTAACCTATAATTATACTTATATCACTGTTTATTATATCGTGATTAGGGAAATGAGCTTTCAATCATAAAGTTTTGAATGCCTTATAGAATTCAGACAAGAATTTATTGATTGTAAAACAAACAAATAATTAGTTTTCTCTGTCTATTATTGTAATCGAAGTTATCAATGAACACTTTAAACTAGAATGACCAAGCGAGGATTTTGACAATTCAAAACTTTTTCAATGAATTCCTTCTTTTTTGTTTTGTTTTATTATTGATCAAACCAAGGAGGTTATATGATCTCATAAATCAAAAAGAAATCCACGAATTAAGTATCTAATTTTTTGTTGTTGTAATCAGCGATCCACGAATTTACGTATACCACGAAATGCCTTTTTTTCTCTATCCACGAAAATTGATACCCACGAAAATAAATGAATCCACAGTATGCTCCATAACAAGATTCCAAAGAGCAATTTCAAAATAAGCATAATTTAAATAGAATGGTGAATGTGTCGGTGGGAAACAGCTATAGATATTGCCCCAGCTTGCATATCATATAAAGTGACATAAATGAAGAACATAAAAGTGACCCTACTCAAATTTGTACTTGGAGCTTTGTCTTGTGTGTAAGTTTCGTAGAATTTGCTTCATGTAAACTTAATTTAGAGAACAGAAACGAAAAAGTCAGTATTATTTCATTTGTCAGGGGGCATAACTCTAGAAAATCAAACTTGATTACTATTTTTGGTAATAAGCATTGTTTAAGAATTTCTTGATGAGTTCTTTTTTAACAAATGTAAATTTATGAAGTTAATTTATTATCTTCTTATAAATTATTGTGCATTATTATTTTATTTTGAGCTTGACTTGGTTCCTGAAATCTACAAATTTTCTATATGCAAATGAGAAACAAGATTTCAGGACCAAATCAGAATCTTGGTTTACATCATAACTCCTTTTGTACTGTAGTATCTTTCTCTGAAAAAAAGACCCCCAAGGGTGACTGGGGTATAGAAATATGGTCACTTGGTCTTCTCCCGACCGGCAGTAAAACGCTTGCCGAAGTGGGGCGTCCGTTTGGCTGTGCGGGATGTATCAAGTTCGCAGTCACGACCGGTCAGAAGGGGACGTTAAATCCGATGCCTCGTGTAAAGAGAGTGCCGCGCTCTTTGCACGTTAAGAACCCTTGCAACAACTCTTTTGAGGGGTCCGTAGGTGGCATGTTGCAAGGCAAAATTTCTGTCCCTATCCAAGATACCCTCATTTTCCAGTGGCAGTCAAATTTTCCCCGACCATCATCCCAGATGGCCTCTATCGTATCTACCTACCTATTGTATTTATTGTGAACTTGTTCTCGTCCTGAATATGCATGAAATAATTGCCACTGGACGTTAAGCTACCAACAATCAATCAATCAATCTGAAAAAAAGATATTACATTTTATAGCTTGCATCTTTTATTAGCAAACTGGTTACAGGAAATTAAATTATACACGTAGTAAAACACAATAAATATCCCCTTCTATTCCAAATTCACATATTTTATAGTTTATCAAAACAAACTCTGGCATAAAGCTTAAAATGTAATGGTTGAAGATACATTTTTAAGCTAGAGACATTGGTTGATCTTATAATTTAAATTAAATTGTGATAGTAAAATCAAACAACAATTAACATCTTCAACATATCTCCAAAGACATTTATGTACTTTACCATCAAAAGAAAACATATATCCAAAAAAAATATTGAATACCTTAACTACAAACTTTCAGTAAAAGAAAACTTTTACGTGAAAATTTATTTATTTTGTTTGTTATACCCTTGACATTAATGTTTAAAGTGACTTACTGACCCAAATTTCCTGTATTCTAATTACTAAATGAAAATATTTCATATGCCTTATAAATATATAGCAAGTTTCAATTTGGCAAGTTAAAAAGGAATATTCAAATTTGTAATTTAAGGGAGTACGCTGCTCAGGTTGATGTAATTAGAATGCTTCAAAATGGCATAAAAAACATGTTTTCATGTTTAATTAAGAAATCCATGTCAAAATTGTTTTTTATCGTACAATCAGAAAAGGGAGGTAATTCTTCCAAATGCTCAACAGCTTACAAATACAATATGTCTTAGATGGATACTGTCTTATTTGCATTCAAATCAATTTTATTCTTATTTATCACATACAATTATCTACATTCAAACTGAATATTGGTCATTAATGTTAATCCTTTGAAAAAATATAAATTATAATGTTGTGACAGTCTGTTCTTTTACCTGTTAATGATAAATTATTGAAAGTATTTGTTTTAATTTTTTTTTTTCAGTGCATGCTATTTTACCGACATATATTCCCAGTTCAAATTTCAGTAGAAAAACAATAGTATTTTTAAGTTATTACTGATAAATAGTTGTTTTCACTTATTTTTTCAAATAAAGTGGTTGAAAATGGTCTTCAGATAAAGATGGTAACATATAATTTAGTTGACTGGCAGAACAATAAACTTTATCAGTGATGATTGAATTGATTGGTCATGCAATCTGTTACAACTCACACTCTTTTTAAATGTGTTGTACCAAAACATAAAAGATTAAATATTCCCGACTTTCGATATACAGAGTTATCGGTCGTTATCGGAGTTGTCTTTCTTCCGTGAAGGTGACGACATTTCCTTCTCTTCCGTAACGAGTGTAAACAATCAGTAAACTAATGAAAATAGAAGACATAAATGATAAAACTACTGTCGAGGACTTTTTAACTTTGAAGAAAAGTGATTTAGTACTATTCATGCGATCAAGCAGTGCAAAGATATCTGGGATTAAAGACGAACTTGCACGAAGAGCCTTTGAAACTAATCAAACAAACAATGGTGTGACTGCGTCACTGTCGACAGTTCTTGTTTCTCAACACTCTTACACTAATGACAATGTTGATATTCCCCCTTATAATGAACTAAACTCTGGGTGGACTAGTGATCTATTTTTGCTGCCACTTGTTTCCCATCAGGATGTGGAATCCTTTCTCATTCACAACAGTCACAAAATTGGGGACAATGAGCAAATGTTATGCTATCGCCAGTTCATCTGTGGATATAACTTTTTTAAAGAGAACTATGTTCATGACTGAATGATAAACAGTATTGATGATGATTGTGAAAGTTGTTACATCATATCAAAGTGTTACCCCTCCATGAAACAACAGGGACCATATCAACAATGGATTTTAATTTAAAAAAAAACACCTGTTGTAGTTTTCAAAGCCAACTGTAGTTGTCCAGCAGGGTATGTATGTTTTTTTATTTAACACTTTCATTATAAGTTGGGCCTTATAAGTTTTCACTTAATGAACAATTTTACCCCAGTCAGATATACATCAAATGATTATCAGTAATGTAATTATCCACACATATCCTCTACTAAACTAGTGTGTCCATCAAACTATCGAATGTCAGTCGTATATTCACTGAAATAATGATCAATAATCCAAATAATATGATTGCAAATCGTGACTTTTTATAGCACTAGATATAATTTTTTCTCTATAAAGTGTTATTTGGCCTGTTTTGCTGAGCTCAACGTAACACCCTAAAGTAGGATTTGTAATGGAGTGTATATACGAAGATATAAATACCTTGATCTGTGTTTAGACTTGATTCGTCGTTCTAAGGTTTTTCTCCACCGCTTCGGTCTGTTGCATATGAGAAAGAGGCTGAGCATGGTTCCAAATGTCGTAGGTGTCTCCTCTTCCGTTTGAGATCTCTGTAGACTCTACCAGTGTTGCAAGGTCTCTCGGGTCTTTACCAGTACTAGTGTTATAGGTTGGGGAAACTCATAGTTCATAGTTCGGAAGAAATAACTGATAAATTGGTACAGAAATTCTTGTCAGTTTCAAAATATCAATGAAGTTGTGTAAAAGTCTTAAAAGGATTGTATGTATACTATTGTAAATCACATCGCACTCTCATGACTGAACTATACTATACAACAACAGATTGTTAAATGGTTACAGTGTGAATGTGGTTTAATATTTTAGTCTAGGGACTGCCCTGTTTACCTTAAAGAAAAAAAATATTATTAAAATTAAAACAGAAAGAAACATTAGTTACCCAGAAGCTAAACAGATAGCTTCTGTTTCGAATGATCTCCTTATTTCAAACAGACCATCGTACGCCAGCAAAGTTGTCCGCTCATTCAGTCACGAGAATACACAAACTCGCATGACTTGGCCAATTGATGCGGACAATTTTAAAATGCTGCCTGTTGAAACAGAACCTACCGATAAAATAATAATTCCAAGAAAACCAAAATCTTCCAAAACCAGTGCTCAATCAACTCAATCTTCCTTACAGAGCTCACTATCATCACAAAAAGAAATAAGATAAAGAAATCAAATAAAAAAGAAACAGTAGAAATACACAATTGGTGCGGTGAATCTGTCTGGGATCTTCCCAGTGACATGGACGATTCTTCCACCTCAAATAGTCTTCCTTCATCTGCATCCAAAAAGTTATCTTCTTCGTCCAGTGCAAAGTCTACTAGAGCCCCATCTCCTCTTCGTTCTCCAGAAAAGAAGGATGTCCAAAAGAATACATTCTCTCAGAAGTCTTCTGATTCGAGGTCGCGGGGTAGGGGTCGAGCGGAGTAAAACCAGCTGCGTGTGGTCCTTGAGATCGACGACTCTCCTCGCACAACAGATTTTCAACACTTGTCGACGAAACTGAAATGGATATCGAAAGTGGTCCGCCACCCGAAAGATCCGAATCTCGGGGTGAGCGAAATAATAATTGTATATGATGTTTCCTTAAATCGGTAATTTTATCAAGACATTTTCTAATATATATATATATAATTGTATTAATAGTAAACTTAAACTAAACACAGTTTTATTGACAAATTTCAACATTTTTCTCAGTACAATTTTCAGTTAACTTTACTTCTTTTTGGATATTCATTCAGATTTGACTTGACCTTTATTGATATATTTTAACATTTTACTGTAAATTTGATATTTTTTTGTTAATTGTATACGATGTTACCTTAAATCGGTCATTTAATCAAGACAATTTTCTGATATGTATTAACAAGTTTTTTAGAAGTAAAATTGAAACAACAGGTTTATTTGAAAATTGCAACATTTTTTAGTAACATTTTTTCAGTAAATTTTAGATAGATAGATAGATCTTTATTCTCATTAACTCAATAACATAGTTACAGAAATGATGATATATTCAATACAACATATTTTGCATGTGTGAAATATACATCATGAACATACTACTTTATAGATATTCATTCCGATTTGACCTTTATTGGTAATTTTTCAACATTTTACTGTAAATTTGACATTTTTTTTTTGGATAATTGTATACGATGTTACCTTAAATATGTCATTTGATCAAGACAATTTCTAATATGAATTGACAATTGTATTAAAAGTAAACTTAAACTGAATACAGTTTTATTTAAAAATTTAAAAATTTTCTTAGTACAATTTTCACTAAACTTTACTAATTTTGTATATTTATTTAGATTTGACCTTTATTGGTAATTTTTCAACATTTTACTGTAAATTTGACATTTTTTTGTTAATTGTATACGATGTTACCTTAAATCGGTCATTTGATGAAGATAATTTTCTTATATGTATTGACAAATATATTAGAAGTAAAATTGAAACAACCACAGGTTTATTAAAAAATATCAAAGTTTTCTTAGTAACATTTTTTCAGTAAATTTTTCTACTTTACAGATATTAATTCCGATTTAACCTTTATTGATAATTTTACGACATTTTACTGTTAATTTGACATTTTTTGGGATAATTGTATACGATGTTACCTTAAATCGGTCATTTGAAGACAATTTTTTTTATATGTGTTGACAAATGTATTAGAAGTAAAATTGAAACAACCACAGCTTTATTTAAAAATTACACCATTTTTTCAGTACTTTGACATTTTTTGGGATAATTGTATACGATGTTACCTTAATTCGGTCATTTGTAGACAATTTTTTTTATATGTATTGACAAATGTATTATAAGTAAAATTGAAACAACCACAGCTTTATTTAAAAATTACACCATTTTTTCAGTTTTTTTTACATTTTGATATTCTTTTAAAAATTACACCATTTTCTCAGTATAACATTTTACTGTTAATTTTACATTTTTTTGGATAATTGTATACGATGTTACCTTAAATCGGTCATTTGAAGACAATTTTCTAATATGTATTGACAAATGTATTAGAAGTAAAATTGAAACAACCACAGCTTTATTTAAAAATTACACCATTTTCTGACTACTATTTTTTCAGTAATTTTTTCTACTTTTTTATATTCATTCAGATTTGACCTTTATCGGTAATTTTTCAACATTTTACTGTTAATTTGACATTTTTTTGGTTAATTTATACGATGTTACTTTAAATCGGTCATTTGATCAAGACAATTTTCTAATATGTATTGACAAATGTATTTGAAGTAAAATTGAAACAACAACAGATTTATTTAAAAATTACAGCTTTTTTTCAGTAAATTTTACTACTTTTTGGATATTCATTCAGATTTGACCTTTATTGATAATATTTTAACATTTTACTGTAAATTTGAGATTTTTTTTTTAATTGTATACGATGCTACCTTCAATCGGTCATTTAAAGACAATTTTTTATATGTATTGACAAATGTATTAGAAGTAAAGTTGAAACATCAACATCTTTTAGATTATTAAAATAACACCATTTTCTCAGTAACATTTTTTCAGTAAATTTTTCTACTTTTTGATATTCATTCAGATTTGACCTTTTTTGATAATTTTTCAACATTTTACTGTAAATTTTACATTTTTTTGGATAATTGTATACGATGTTACTTTAAATCGGTCATTTGATCAAGACAATTTTATAATTTGTATTGACAAATGTATTAGAAGTAAAATTGAAACAACCACAGCTTTATTTAAAAATTACACCATTTTCTCAATACTATTTTTTTAGTATTTTTTTCTACTTTTTGATATTCATTCAGATTTGACCTTTATCGGTAATTTTTCAACATTTTACTGTTAATTTGACATTTTTTTGGTTAATTTGTTAGTAATTTTTTCTACTTTTTGATATTCATTCAGATTTGACCTTTATCGGTAATTTTTCAACATTTTACTGTTAATTTGACATTTTTTTGGTTAATTTATACGATGTTACTTTAAATCGGTCATTTGATCAAGACAATTTTCTAATATGTATTGACAAATGTATTTGAAGTAAAATTGAAACAACAACAGCTTTATTTAAAAATGACAGCATTTTCTCAGTAAATTTTACTACTTTTTGGATATTCATTCAGATTTGACCTTTATTGATAATATTTTAACATTTTACTGTAAATTTGAGATTTTTTTGTTAATTGTATACGATGTTACCTTCAATCGGTCATTTAAAGACAATTTTTTATATGTATTGACAAATGTATTAGAAGTAAAGTTGAAACAACAACATCTTTTAAATTATTTAAAAATAACACCATTTTCTCAGTAACATTTTTTCAGTAAATTTTTCTACTTTTTGATATTCATTCAGATTTGACCTTTTTTGATAATTTTTAAACATTTAACTGTAAATTTGACATTTTTTTAGATAATTGTATACGACTTTATTTTAAATCGGTCATTTGATCAAGACAATTTTCTAATTTGTATTGACAAATGTATTAGAAGTAAAATTGAAACAACCACAGCTTTATTTAAAAATTACACCATTTTCTCAATACTATTTTTTTAGTAATTTTTTCTACTTTTTGATATTCATTCAGATTTGACCTTTATTGGTAATTTTTCAACATTTTACTATTAATTTGACTTTTTTTGGATAATTGTATACGATGTTACTTTAAATCGGCCATTTGATCAAGACAATTTTCTAATATGTATTGACAAATGTATTTGAAGTAAAATTATAACAACCAGAGGTTTATTTAAAAATTGCAAAGTTTTCTCAGTAACATTTTTTTGTAAATTTTACTACTTTTTAGATATTCATTAAGATTTGACCTTTAAAGGTAATTTTTCATCATTTTACTGTAAATTTGACATTTTTTTTGGATAATTGTATACGATGTTACTTTAAATCGCTCATCTAATCAAGACAATTTTCTAATATGTATTGAAAATGTATTAGAAGTAAAACAATCACAGCTTTATTTAAAATTGCAACGTTTTCTCAGTATTATTTTTAGAGTATTTTTTTCTACTTGATAAATAGTTATTCAGATTTGACCTTTATTGGTAATTTTTAAAGGCAGTGCTTTAAGGCCTGACTTTTAAGTCATGAGGTTCATCTTTTCATACGCAATCTATGCAGGGGGTCTTTTGGCCAGAAATAGATCCGGAAATGTTCGAATTTCACCTCTTCTTTTTATGGTATAATATGGTTTTTGTTTCTTTCATTTACATTGGGGACTAAAGAAACGATCAGTGTGTATTGTTCGTTTTATAGAACTTGTTATTAGTGTGTATTTTGCATTATAAGCAGTCAACCTGACTACAAACTATCATTATGTGTATTCCGTGTGGAAAGAGGTCGGGTCAATTTCGAGTGTTATCTGACATCTAAAGATTCTTTAATTAGTTCAGACGTTGATATAACAATGAAAAGTCGACTGAACATGATTAATATTGCATCTTCTATAATTCAAAGCGGAATTCGGTTTATGAACGAGAAACCGTAAAGCGTTTTCAATTTCGGTTCTAGTTATGTATGTTGTCTACGTATTATACTGGTTCCCGGTACTACGTTCCGGGTATTAGCTATTTGATATATGTGATGTGTAACATTACGATCGGGTACCAGCCAATCTACGTGTGTATGTGTACATGATTTCCCGCCAAAATGACCGATTTACAGCTATGGAAAATAGTCCATAAACGTTCCGAATAATGATATGCAAATTCATAATTAATCGTAACTTTTTTTTATCTTTGTATAATAAATATAACAAAATGGATTCCACAAAATTGAAAATAGCATTATTTTACGAGGATTTCTCATATTTCTCACTTCCGGGCGCAGTAAAACGTATGTTTTGAAGAAGCTCGAAGAATTTGACAAAGTGAATTGAGAAGGAAACGGATAGATATACGTCCTTGCTATCAGGTAAAACAATTTAAATGTACAGAACAAACACATTTACTTCACACAAATAGTACAGGCTTAAGCTTTTTATTGTCTTACACGACTGTAGTCTAGTGTTTAAACGACGGCGGTGACCTACAAGGTACGGGTCATACTGGGTCAAGTCTAAATATGTAAACATATCTTGATCTTGATCTTGATAGATTTACGGTGATACATCCAAGGATATTATTACACCGCGCGTGCGTCAAGTATTTTACTTAAGTTGGGCCCCCCTTACAATTTCACTAAAGGTTTTAGCTGGTTCTTCTGCTGTCTGAATTTTGGTGAAGATATCCGGTGGTAGTAGGTTCCAGTCTTTAATGGTATTTGGAATAAAACTGTATTTTAACGTATCTGTTTTTGTTTGAAGACGGAGGAAATGTTGACTGTGCATGTTCTTGGTTGTACGGGATGGTTTTTTCAGTTGGTCAGATGGTAAGTTTGCTTGACCGTGTATATTCTTGCAGAAAAGAATTAATCTGTTTTGTGTACGTCGGTCTTTTAGTGAGGGTAATTGTAGCTGATCTAAAATTGCTGTCATACTTCCTGGTTCGTAATCAGTGTAGTTTGATGTTATGAACGTAGCCGCTCTTTTCTGTACATTTTCCAGTTGGTCTTGGAGATATAGTTGATGTGGGTCCCAGGCAGTGCTTGCATATTCTAGGACAGGTCGTATCAGTCCTTTATAGGCCTGGAGTTTAACTTCAAGTGGACATGCGGATAGATTTCTTTTTAGTAAACCTAGTGTCCTGTAAGATTTATTGCATATCTCCTCTATGTGCTTACCCCAGTGTAGATCATTCGTGATGTTAACTCCTAGATATTTTATTGATGTTAAAAATTGGAGTTCCATATTTTTTAATATGTATTTAAATGATGTTGTTTTCTTCTTGCGACTCAATGTCATCATGTTGCATTTAACTGGCTGAAATCTCATTCCCCAATCTGTCGCCCAGTTTCCTAGGGTATCGATATCCTTCTGTAGTTCAACACAGTCATCTTCTGTAGCATACACAGTCGTCTGCGAACAGTCTAATTTCTGATGTTACGTTATCTGCTATGTCGTTGATATGGACCAGAAATAGGATTGGACCAAGAACCGTTCCTTGAGGTACTCCTGATAGGACTGATGATGTTTCGGATGATATCCACGTGCTATTAGGTAGAAAGCATCGTAATGCAATATCTACAATTTTTCCTCCTTTATACATCGTTTAACCAGATATATTTCTCCTTTATACATCGTTTAACCAGATATATTTCTCTTTCAAATACACTTAAACACGGGTTGTATGTACGTATCTTTTCTAGTGTTTTCTTGTCCTTATTAAAGTTCATTTGTTGATGTTTAAATATTTTTGAACGACTGAACACAGGAGTGAATGAATGCAACAATTATATATACTGAAGACTTGGGCTGTACAATGATAGTGTACGTATATCATACTGATAATTATTCTAGCAGTAATTATGTTAATTTAGGATGTAATGACAGGAATTCATGAGTTATGCCTCAGGCTTTTTGAAAAAATATCAATGACAATGTAAACAGGAACAAAACATTGACACGAATGATGCTCTCTTCTATGTTATAGTTATTTAGGTATGTGTGTTGCACAAGTTTCAAAAAAACTTAAGTTATAAAACTTTTTTTCAGGGCACAAACCCACTTTAAAGAGACTTGTCTACTGCCATACCCATCCTATTTTCATGCACCATTTGCAAGCAAGAGACTGAATGGTTTGCAAAATTAAAAATCAGGACGGTGTCCAATTAAAACAAAAGAACTAAACTGGATGAATATTGTAGGAGAAATTTAGAGGAAAGTTTTGATTTGTGAAATTGGTTTTCCTGAAAAGTCATTCATCCTAGCCTGCACAAAGGAACTATAACTGTCCACCACCAACTGACGAGCTAATGTTGAGCTTCACATATGGAATTACTCAAATACCATCAATGTCTATGTTTTCAGCACAGATTTCACAAATTATGACACAGCTGTGCTTTTTTTATACCTGTTAAAGAGTTGTATACTTAATTTTATTTTTTTATCAATAAATATATATTGTGTCATTTAAGAACTTGTATTTTGCCAAAAGATGCATACTAGTGAATGAAAGTGGTGCAGTTCATTTTGCTTTGGTATATAGAATTGAATTACAATTGTTCATGTTATTGGAATGCTTATAAAAATAAGGAGATGTGGTACAATGTATTTGATATTTAGTGAGTTTATCAAGCAAAAGTGAATAAGAAATAGGTATAAGCAGTTACAGGTACTACTGTACAATCTCAAACAATGAGAAAAACTCATACCGTAAAGAGAATTTCATATTTACAAGCAAGTTTTGGTTTTGCGTTGAATAATTTTCTTCTATTGTTTTAATTGCAAATATGGGAAGTGGTTAAAATGCTAATGAGACAGCTGTTATGGCCCCAGAGCCTTAATTGAAAACTTCTTTTTCATTCATACCGGTAGATTTTGCCTGGAGTTAGAAACATATCTGCCAACTTTTCAAAATGCACATGGGGGTTTTACGTGAAAGATGGTCCATATAGTCATACAAAACCTTCAAGGGGGCCTTCAAATGGAAGCAGGACAAGTTGCCCCACTGGCTAATCGCCCCACTTTTTAAAAAACCGCCACAAACTGATTTATCAAATCGCCCCACATGTGAAATTGGTTAAATCATGTTTAATATTACTCCTGCCAACTCGCCCTACTTATAAAAAAACCGTAATATTTAGATTAATATATATACAATTAAAAATAAAAACTCGCACCACTTTAATGAAAACTAATCTACACAGAATACAAACAAACCGAAAATTAATTTAATTACTATTATTGATATATACTGAGATTATAATTCTAAAAAAAAAACTGATTGTTGAAGAATAACTGTAAGTTTTGAAGCTTAGTTATTTGCATAACAATTGAAAAGAAACCAGTTAAATGTATCAAAATGCAATATAAGGAATTTAACTTATATTCAATGGAATAACATCTTTTTCCATAAGTGGGGCGAGTTGGCATTACTAAATTCATCCTGGTTAATAATATATTTATCTAGATTTCACCCATTTCCATTAGATGGGACCAGTTGGCAGGAGTAATATTAACGGGATTTAACACAGTTCACAAGTGGGGTGATTTGGTAATCCAGGTTGGGGCAGTTTTTTTGTCGAGCCTGCGACTTTTGTCGCAGAAAGCTCGACATTGGGATAGTGATACGGCGGCGGCGATGTTAGCTCAGTTCTATAAGCTTTATATTTTAGAAGGTGGGAGACCTGGATGCTTCATTCTTTGTATATGGTTGCCTCATGTTACGAAGATTCCGTCAGTCACATGTCCAATGTCCTTGACCTCATTTTCATGGTTCAGTGACTACTTGAAAAAAAAGTTAAAATTTTTTGTAATGTTAAATTCTCTCTTATTATACATGTAAGTAATTGGATAACTATATTTGGTATGTGTGTACCTTGCAAGGTCCTCTTGCCCGTCAGACAGTTTTCACTTGACCTCGACCTCATTTCATGGATCAGCAAACAACGTCAAGGTTAAGTTTTGGTGGTCAAGTCCATATCTGAGATACTATAAGCAATAGGTCTAGTATATTCGGTGTATGGAAGCACTGTAAGGTGTACATGTCCAACTGGCAGGTGTCATCTGACCTTGACCTCATTTTCATGGTTTAGTGGTTATAGTTAAGTTTTGTGTTTTGGTCTGTTTTTCTTATACTGTTTGCAATAGGTCTTCTATATTTTGTGTATGGCATGGTTGTAAGGTGTACAGGTCTACCTGGTAGGTGTCATATGACCTTGACCTCATTTTCATGGTTCAGTGGTTAAAGTTAAGTTTTTGAGTTCTGGCCTTTTTTCTAATACTATATGCAAAAGGTCAACTATATTTGGTGTATGGAAATATTTCATGATCTACATGTCAGTCGCACAGGTTTTATTTGACCTTGATCTCATTTTTTTACGGTTCATTGCTCAGTGTTAAGCTTTTGTGTTTTGGTCTGTTTTTCTAAAACTATAAGCAATAAGTCAATTTTATTTGTTGTATAGAAGAATTGTAAGCTGTACATGCCTACCTGGCATGGTTTATCTGACCTTGACCTCATTTTCGTGGTTCAAAGGTCAATGTTTAGTTTTCTTGGTTTATGTTAAGATTATGTGACAGTTGTAATAACGCTTTATTATTAGGGCCCCGACTAAAAGCCTGGTCGCCCTATAGTGATCAGTCTGTCCGTCCGTCCGTCCATAACACTTTAACTTTGTGTCCGCTCCATATCTAGAAAACCATTATGATTTCATACTGATATTCTTATCACAGATATATCCGGGAAAAGTAGTATTGTTACACTTAAAGATAATGCAACAACCATTCTACAAAACTTTTACCATCGACCAAAGCATCAATAGTCTGAAGATGAGAAACAAGCTATTATTTTAGCAGCTGCAAAGCTAATCAAAAGTGACATTCGATCAGTAGAAACTTCAAAGGAGTATTACCCATTTCCCTTAGACATAGCATCAATTGATCAGAACTTCCAATATGTCCCAGATAGTTTAAGACTCCTTATGAAAACATTTTTTGTTGAAAAAGACTCAAAACTGAAGATTGCATCAATTGGATATGCCGTTATGCAAGCATCTTAACCTCGCATTCTTCTTACACCTTAAAAGCTCGGGCTTTGCATACAGCTTATAAACTCGTTTGATTAAAAATCCGCGAAGTTCCTGTAACGGCTGAGTGACAGCCTCTCAGGAGCAAATCCCCTTTACGCTGAGAGCTTGACTGTACGGGATACTTTTTGTACAGTGTTTGAGGAGACAGCTTTGGGGAGAAAGGTACTGATTACAGTAGAGGTCTGTTGATATCACACCGTCCTTCATAGATGTAGTTGTGTCTAAGAAAGATATCTTAGAGTCGGATATTTCATATGTAAATTTAATTGACTGGTGGGCGTTGTTTGCATGTCTGATAAAAGCATCAATCGCTGTCCCGTTTATTTGAAGATAATTTTCACCATTAAAGGTAAAATTGTTGCAGTTGAGGACCAGAGTAAGCAGCTGGCCTCAACATTTGGTAGGTGGTTCTAAAGTGTTGCGCGAGCCCATATTTCCCTACACGATTGTATTCTGTCATCATGAGGTATCTTGGTATACAATGAGGTGACATCTAAAGTGACAAGGAGAGTTTCCAGAGGAAGAGGATTCATGGATTCCATTTTGCGAAGATAATCTGTAATGTCCTGAATGTGAGAAGTAAGATTTTCTACATAAGATCTTAAATGAAAGTCTACAAATTCCGAGATTTTCTCAGTCGGGAGGCCGTTACCGGATACAATGGGTCTACCGGGGTTGTTAACCTTGTGTATTTTAGGAAGAAGATACAATCGATCAGGCTTGGCTTTCTCTGGTTTTGAATATCCAATTGTATCCTTATCTATGTGCCCGTCATTGTGCATGGTTTGTAACGCAGTACTAATTTTAGAACTTAACTCGGAAGTAGGGTCATAGTCAAGTTTCTTATACAATCTCTCGTCAGAGAGCTGACGCTCAGCTTCCGCGATGTAGTTGGCTTTGTCCATTATCACAACGGCACTTCCCTGGTCTGCTGGTTTTTTAACAATATCATCTCGGTTTCTCAGCGATTGTACTGCTCTTTTCTCGTCAGAGGAGGTGTTATAAAACGATTGATTGATTGATTGTTGGTTGCTTTACGCCGCATTAGCACAAAAAGGCTATATCGCGGCGAGAGCTAATTCGAATATTTTTACAATTTAAAGCATATTTTTAAAATAAGACAAAAGGTCCTTCAATACACTAAAATTCTTGACTAAAGCAAATTGATTATATACAAATAAAAATCAACAGTAAAATAACGTGATAAAAATTAAAATCGATTTAAATATAATAACATTTTTATATTTTATAATAAATTCCAATTTCTTTTAAAAAAGCAAAAATATTTGTAAATGGAACATTATTAAATAAATCATACATATTATTGACATTGAAATGCTTCTTACGAATATCAGCAAAGTCAATACAATTAATTAAAACATGTTTAATAGTATACTTGCAGTTGCAAGGAACACATTGTGGTTCATCTTCATTTTTTAAAAGATACTCGTGTGTTATTCTAGTATGACCAATACGACATCTAGAAATAATACACTGATCTTTTCTGCACATAATATTATTAAAAGGTTTGCCTAAATTAGGTTTAATTTCATGCAATTTATTATCATCTTTTTTACTCCAATTATTTTTCAATATATTATAAACATATTCTCTAATATTAGATTTAAAATCAGTATATGGTATATCACAGTTAGATAGAGGGTCACCCAGGGCATTCTTTGCCTCAAGGTCTACAGCTGTGTTTCCAAGGATTCCAACATGACTCGGAACCCATAGAAATATTATTTCTTTCAGAAGAATTTTTAAATTCCTCATTACATATAAAATTTTCAGGATTGTTGGGTTTTTAATTTTAGTATTTCGTATAGCTTGTAAGCATGAAAGTGAATCCGAACATATAATAAATTTGGATTTATCTGAAGAAGCAATAAATTTCAAAGCCAAAATTATTGCTTCTGCTTCAGCAGTAAAGATGGATGCATCAGATGGCAAACGGAGGGTTGCAGCTCTGTCCCTGAAGACAGCAGCAGATGCAACTCTATCACCATCTTTTGATCCATCAGTATAGACAGTTGAAAAATCGAGATAATCGGCTTTAATTTCAGCATAGTGTTGCTGAATAAAAAGAGGATTTGTTTTATTTTTATTGTGTTCACGGAGATCAAATATCATTTTTGGTTTGGGAAGTTCCCATGGAGGACATTTGCAAGTTTGAACTTGAGCAACAGATTTTAAATCAAAAGAAGCTAAATGTGGTTTTAAACGTAAACCTAACGGAGGAATTTTATTTTCATGGTTTGCAAAAATATCTTCATAAATCGGATTAAAAACACAGCTGTAGGCAGGATTATCTGAATGGGCTTTTAGTTTGACAGCATATTGAAGTCCAAGCTTCAAACGTCTGTCAGTGAGTGAGTGCTCATCAGCCTCTACATACAGACTCTCAACTGGTGAGGTTTTAAATGCGCCAAGACAGAGACGCAAACCTTGGTGATGCACAGCATCGAGAATCTGTATGTAGGACTTCCTTGCAGAGCCATACACTATAGAGCCATAATCTAGTTTAGATCTAACAAGAGATCTATATAAATTGAGTAAAATGTTGCGATCAGCACCCCAGTCAGTGCTGCCGACAACTTTTAAAATATCTAAAGCTTTTAAACATCTCGCTTTTAACATTTTGATATGGGGTAGAAAGGTTAACTTTTTATCGAAAATTAACCCAAGAAATTTGGTTTCATCAACCATTTTAATTGGGTTGCCGTACAAAGTTAGTTCTGGATCAAGATGCAATTTTCTTTTGTTACAAAAATGCATCCCGACCGTTTTTGAAGTGGAAAATTTAAAACCATTTTCCGAGGCCCATTTTTCAATTCTTCCAAGACATAATTGTAATTGTCTTTCAATGTTATTCATATTTTTGCCTCTGTAACATATTAAAAAATCATCAACGTACAATGAACCTTCAATATTACTTTTTAAAACTTCAACAAGGCTGTTGATTTTAAGACTAAATAATGTAACAGATAAAATACTGCCCTGAGGGACACCCATCTCTTGATCATAAAGATCAGACATGGTCGAATTAACTCTAACATTAAATTGTCTGTTAGAGAGAAAATTAGAAATAAAATTAGGCATATTGCCTTTCAACCCCATATCAAATAGATCTTTTAAAATACCATATTTCCATGCAGTATCATAGGCCTTCTCAAGGTCGAAAAAGACCGACACCACATGCTCATTTTTCGCAAAACCATTACGGACAAATGATTCGAATCGAACAAGATGATCAAGAGTACTGCGACCCTGTCGGAATCCACACTGGATATTGGCTAATAGCCCATTGGATTCCAGGAACCAAACAAGGCGATCATTGACCATCCGTTCGAGTGTTTTACAGACACAACTGGTAAGAGCAATTGGTCGATAATTAATAGGATTCGTATGATCTTTACTTGGTTTTGGAATAGGCACGACGGTTGCAAGCTTCCAGATTGATGGTAAATCACCAGATTCCCAGATGTTATTCATGAGCTGCAAGAGAGCTTCTAGCGAGGAATCCGGCAAGTGTTTTAAAAGTTGGTAGTGAATATTATCAGGCCCACAAGCTGTATCATGGGCTTTTGACAGAGATGTTTTAAGTTCTTCAAGAGAAAATAGTTTATTATAATTTTCACCATT
Source organism: Mytilus edulis (assembly GCF_963676685.1). Classification (NCBI taxonomy): domain Eukaryota; kingdom Metazoa; phylum Mollusca; class Bivalvia; order Mytilida; family Mytilidae; genus Mytilus; species Mytilus edulis. The sequence goes on from NC_092354.1 coordinate 27,646,401, forward strand.
TTTTTATTTAAAGTTTAATTTAATTTTTTCTTTTTGTTTTTTAACTTTTTTAAAGTCTTCCCTGTAGTTGTTACAAGAAGAAGACTTTGCAAAAGTTTCACCAAGTTTGTTGGCAATATCCTTTTCAGATGTTAATAAATTATTGCCGTCTTTCAAATGTTTTACAGTGGCTTTAGAATTTTTACCTTTTATTTTATTTACCATATTCCAAACTTTTGTCATCGGAGTGCGAGATGTAATCCCCGAGACAAATTTTTTCCAGGATGTTCGTCGGGCTTGCCTACAAGTCCGCCGTGCCTTAGCGCGAAAAATACGGAAATTACTCAAGTTTTCCGTCGTTGGTTGTTGATTGAACCGTCTTTCGGATTTTTTACGGTCACCTATGGCTTGATCACATGCGTCATCAAACCATGGTTTACTGGGATGTTTTGGATTTGCCGAGGTCTTAGGAATAGTTCTGTCAGCAATTGATGTTAGAACTGTATTAAAAGTTAAAATTGGATCTTGCACAGTCTCAAACATCTTTGACTGAAGTTCCGTTCGACAGAGATTCTCAAACAAGGACCAGTCCGCCTTGTCAAGTTTCCAACGTGGTACTCTCTGTTGAGCAGAATTAAAAAAATGTTCAAGTACTATTGGAAAGTGATCACTTCCACATAGATCATCATGAACACGCCATGAATAATCCAGGAGCAGAGAGGGATCGCATATAGTGATATCAATAGAAGAATAAGACCCGTTTCCAGGATGAAGATACGTATTAGATCCATCATTAAAAATGCATAATCCTTCTTGAGAGACAAAGTCCTCAATGATCTTACCTTTGGCATTATGAGTCTTGCTACCCCATAATGGATTGTGGGCATTGAAGTCGCCCATAAGTATAAATGGTGAGGGTAATTGATCAGTGAGGTTTTTGAGTTTTGCTTTATCGATAATTGAATTAGGTGGAATATATATCGAACATAATGTAATTGTTTTGTCTAATGATAAACGAATTGCAACTGCTTGCAGATCCGTTGTGAGTTGGACTGTGCTATGAATGACGTTGTCCTTCACAAAAATGGATGATCCGCCTGCAGCACGTTCATCTACCTTAGAAAATGTGCTATACATGTTGTATCCTTTTAAAGATACGTTGTCACTTTCTTTTAGATGAGTTTCTTGAAGACAAAATGCAATAGGTAAAAAAGACTGAACTAGAAGTGTTAACTCGAGAAGATTTATTTTAAGACCTCGGCAATTCCATTGGATTATATTTGTCATTATTTAATAAAAGAAGGGCGAATGCTGTCGAGTTTGCCAGCATTCTTATTTCGCTCACCCTGAGATCGTGATCTTTCGGGTGGCGGAACACTTTCGGTTTCCATTTCAGTTTCGATGATAAGTGTTGAAAATCTGTTGTGCGAGGAGAGTCGTCGATCTCCAGGACTACGCGCAGCTGGTGTTACTCCGCCTCGACCCCTACCCCGCGACCTCGAATCAGAAGACTTCTGAGAGGATGTATTTCCTGGCTTCTTTTGGACATCCTTCTTTTCTTGAGAACGAAGAGGAGATGGGGCTCTGGTAGACTGTGTACTGGACGAAGAAGATACCTTCTTGGATGCAGATGAAGGAAGACTTTTGGAGGTGGAAGAATCATCTATATCACTGGGTAGATCCCAGACAGATTCACCGCTCCAATTGTGTATTTCTACTGTTTCTTTTTTATTTGATTTTTTTTTCTCATTTTTTTTTGGTGATGATAGTGAGCTCTGTAGGGAAGATTGAGTTGACTGAGTACTGGTTTTGGAAGATATTGGTTTTCTTGGAATTAATATTCTATCGGTAGGTTCTGTTTCAACAGGCAGCATTTTAAAATTGTCCGCATCAATTGGCCAAGTCATGCGAGTTTGTGTATTCTCGTGACTGAATGAGCGGACAACTTTGCTGGCGTACGATGGTCTGTTTGAAACAAGGAGATCATTCGAAACAGAAGCTATCTGTTTAGCTTCTGGGTAACTAATGTTTCTTTCTGTTTTAATTTTAATAATATTTTTTTCTTTAAGGTAAACAGGGCAGTCCCTAGATGATGAAAAATGGGATTCACCACAGTTTACACATTTAGAAGATTCAGAGTGACAGTTTGTTCCCTCGTGTCCTTCGTCAGAACACTTGAAGCATCTCTGCTTACCACGACATTGTTTGCTTCCATGACCAAACTTTTGACAAGTAAAGCATCGAATTGGGTTTGGGATAAACATGTCAACTCTGATTCCGAAGCAACCTAAAGTAATAGATGGAGGAGTTGGAGTTCTAAAGGTCAAAAGATAAGTATTTAATTTGATTATATTTCCATTCTTTTTAATTTGAAATCTAATAACATTAGTTACACCTTGGCTTGAAAGTTCCTCACCGATTTCTTCCACGGTAAGGTCACCAAGGTATTGACTTCTGTCTCGAATGATCCCCTTACAGCTGTTCAAACTGTTATGAGGAGTGGCAGAAACAGGAAAGTTTGATATTGTAGACATTGTAAGTAAATTTGTTGATTGACTTTTGTTGGAACATTCAACCAACAAATTGCCAGATCTCATTTTTGAAACTTTTTTAACAGTACCAGCAACGCTTTGAATTTGTTTGTGAATTACAAAGGGCGATATTTTTGAAATTGGTTTTTCTTCTGTTCCTTTTATTACAATAAATCTGGGCCAACTGTCATCTTCCCGACAGGGCTCTGAATCATCACATTTTCTTTTCTTATGTATTAAAGCTGATTTAGAGGGTTTGTTTTGTTGTGCCATATGAAAGGAGAAAGATTCACCATTCTTGCCATCCACCCACCTCGGAGTGCCTACAAGGGCGATGCTGTGTTTCCGTGGCGAACCGGGATCGAGTGCTAATGCTGAAAACGAGCTCCAAATATAATGTAGCTGGTCCTCAAAATCAGCACCCAAGATCCACTGCGGAAAGCACCAGATGTTCCAAGAATAGTATACTCAAGCAGAGCGTATCCATCAAGCGAAAAAGAAAGCGTACCACTTGATTGACCCATGAGCCATCGCCTTCTTCAGTTATCCAAAATATAAATAGCTTAATTTAAAATACATGTGTATATTATGAAAATTGTTACAAGAAAGCTTATTGTTGAGGATTACCTGAAGGGCTCGACATGACCAGCCGATTGATCGAACCGGGTCCATCCGACCTCCCGTTTAGATGATTTCGAAGCCAAAGCAGCTTATTGAACTATAGTCTCGTCCGTCCGGGTATTTTCTGACCGTAAGGAGTCTGGCTATAGCCCTCATCCACAAGGATCTCGTCAACCACCGACACGGGTAGCAACCCACGGCAAACGGGTTGGAGAGCCTATTTTATTTAAAACATCGGGCATCTCACGATGTTCGGATCACTTTAGTCTGGTCTCTACCCTTCGACCTGTCCAGCATGGGTAACCCTACCAGGAGACGAAGCTCCAGCTGGCATAGCTCTTGGGGTCACTGAGACACGCAAGCCCTCCGACCACGGCAAGGATAGCGATCCACCGGAGGGTTATAAAACGACGAGTACTTGTTGCTGGCTAGATGTACAACCTCCGATTTGATTTTGTTAATAACATCTTCCAGTGTAGCAGATTTGTTGGGCTTTGGGATCAATGAACTCTTCTTTTTGAAATGCGGAATTATGATTTCGTCCTCCGAGTTCGACGTGTCTGTGTCTTCCTCATTATCCTCCTTACCAAAGTATTCTTTAATTCTGAGGGTTCTGGCAAAGTTATTGAGGTCATCCTCCAGTTTCATATTATATTTGTTACTTGGAGTAGGGCAATAATTCAAACCCTTATTTAATACTTTAGTTTTATCCTCAGTTAGAGACTGTTGACAAATTGACAACTGTGTTTTTGGGATTGGCCGTAATACGACTTTTTCTTCGAAATCTACGGTTGCGAGGCTTTTTACTAGATTTGTTTGAAGGACTGTTTAAAGGGTAGGTAACTTTCAAACCATCACGTTTCAATTTGTTTATCTGCTTGACGTGAAGCTTATTGAATTGGTTACGAGATCGCCAGTGCAACTTATCACTAAGTTTTTATAAATTATTAACTTGATGAATTGCTTCTTGATGTCAAAGATCAATCAGGATCAGGCAGTAAGAATATATATATATATAAATATAATGTTAGATCTGTAAATTTGCTTTCGCAAATTTTTTGTTCTTCCCTTGCCGGAATTCGAACCCATGCTACTGTGATATCTTCACTGCAGCCGTCCTGCTAGACCACATGACCTCAGACGTACTTGTATATATATACAACTCGTATACACAACGAAACACAAGTCCTCGCATCAAACACCTTAAATAAGAGCAGAGCTCTTGGGATTATATTGGTGTCTTGGGTTGATAAAAATGTGATATTGAAAATGCCATATGATATTCTCTTATATATGTTCCTAACTAGTCCAAATAATTATAACGTCTGGCAAGGCTATTTTAATTATTTTCTGGAACGTATGTTGTAAAATATTTCTTCCAACACGGACAGATATTATGACATTGTTTATAACAAAGTTTTTGGTGGAACACCTGTTAGATGGAACAAATATACTTTGACCGTGATGATTATATCCATGCTTTAGAAAAAGTTGAAGTATACCTGTGTGTCAGTCAGTCAGTCAGTCAATCTCATAAATAATTATATAAAATTTGGAGAATCTTTATTATGGCTATTTACCAAATTTTCCTTTGATCTTACTGACTCATCTCAGTAGAGTGATATAAGTACACATGACACAAAATCGAAAAACCTAAGAATAAACAACACAAACCTCACCAAAAAATAGGGGTGATAGTTCACAAAATTATGTGTATTTAAATAACCAGACTTGTAAAAAAAACATTTCATCATATATAAAAAAAAGTTAAGCATGGTATATAAATGTGCAATTTATATGATAACTCAAATTTAAAATATTGGATAAATGCACAATGTTTATTTTAAGTTAACATAGCATTCTTTACCCTTCAATGGTTTCAAGCACTTATAATTTTTATGAATATGGATACATTTATGTTTATGCATTTTTTCACAAAGTGTAAACAGAATATATGTGCGTTTTTAAGGTTACATCCTTGAAACAAACAGGTTTGTCAATCAGTGTACTATTTATTTGATTAAAATTTTTAATTATATTATTTTGTTTGGCATTTCAAGCTTTAAAAACAAAGTTGGACATACGTTTGGTACTGATAATAGTAAGCGATTGGCTGATTCTTCGGTGTAAAAACAATCTTTTACAAAACTTGATATTGTCATAACTATATTTTTATACATTTTTTTTTTATTTCAGGCGATGCCACGTAAATCAAAAAAGAGCAAAGCCTCCATAGCCAAAGAACAAAAACTAAGAATGAGAGAAAGAAGGTTGGCAGAGGAGGCTTTGCAACAGTCTACTGATATTGATTACATTGAAAGAAAAAACACTGTTAATGAATTTACTGTCAATAAAATTGAAAGAAATGACACTGTTAATGATTTAACTGGGAAAACTGATGCCAATAACACTGAACAGTATCACACTGATAATGAATTGACTGTTAACTCTGTTGTCAATAAAACTGATAGTAATCACACTGATAATGAATTGACTGTGAACTCTGTTGTCAATAAAACTGATAGTAATCACACTGATAATGAATTGACTGTTAACTCTGTTGTCAATAAATCTGATAGTAATCACACTGATAATGAATTGACTGTTAACTCTGTTGTCAATAAAAGAAATCACACTGATAATGAATTGACTGTTAACTCTGTTGTCAATACCACTGATAGTAATCACACTGATAATGAATTGACTGTGAACTCTGTTGTCAATAAAACTGAAAGAAATCACACTGATAATGAATTGACTGTTAACTCTGTTGTCAATAAAAGAAATCACAGTGATAATGAATTGACTGTTAACTCTGTTGTCAATAAAAGAAATCACACTGATAATGAATTGACTGTTAACTCTGTTGTCAATACCACTGATAGTAATCACACTGATAATGAATTGACTGTTAAGTCTGTTGTCAATAAAACTGAAGGAAATCACACTGATAATGAATTGACTGTTAACTCTGTTGTCAATAAAAGAAATCACAGTGATAATGAATTGACTGTTAACTCTGTTGTCAATAAAAGAAATCACAGTGATAATGAATTGACTGTTAACTCTGTTGTCAATAAAACTGATAGTAATCACACTGATAATGAATTGACTGTGAACTCTGTTGTCAATAAAAAAAATCACACTGATAATGAATTGACTGTTAACTCTGTTGTCAATAAAAGATATCACACTGATAATGAATTGACTGTTAACTCTGTTGTCAATAAAACTGATAGTAATCACACTGATAATGAATTGACTGTTAACTCTGTTGTCAAGAAAAGAAATCACAGTGTTAATGAATTGACTGTTAACTCTGTTGTCAATAAAAGATATCACACTGATAATGAATTGACTGTTAACTCTGTTGTCAATAAAACTGATAGTAATCACACTGATAATGAATTGACTGTTAACTCTGTTGTCAATAAAATTGAAAGAATTCACACTGTTAATGATTTGACTGGACATACTGTTGCCAATACCACTGAACAGGTTCACCATGATCACACTGTGTATGAATTGACTGTTCCTTCTGTTGTCAATAAAACTGATTGCAATCACACTGTTAATGATTTAACTGAGCATATTGTTGCCAATACCACTGAACAGTATCAAACTGTTAATGAATTGACTGCTCCTTCTGTTGACTGCAACATAATTTGGCATTGTCCGCCTCTCTATAAACGATTATCGATCATTTGTATATATCGACTAATGAGTTTGAATATTCATTTGATATCGCTTGAGTATTCAGTTGATATCGTTTGAATATTTTTTTTTGACATCGTTTGATTATTCATTTGGTATTGTTCGATATTCATTTGATATCGTTTGAATAATATTTTGGTATCTCAAGCCTCCCTTTAGAAGATTATCGATTGTTTGTATATATCGACTGATGAATTTGAATATTGATTTGGTATTGTCCGCCTCTCTATAAACGATTATCGATCATTTGTAAATATCGACTAATGAGTTTGAATATTCATTTGATATCGCTTAAGTATTCATTTGATATTGTTTGAAAATTTGTTTGATATCGATTGAGTATCCATTTGATATCGTTTGAATATTCATTTGATATCGTTTAAATATTCATTTGATATTCTTCGAATATTCATTTGGTATGGTTTGAATATTCAGTTGCAATCGTTTGAATATTCATCTGATATCGTCCGTCTCTCTATAGAAGAATATTGATTCGTTTGAACATCCATTTGGTATCGTCCGTCTCTTTATCAAGGATTATCGATCGTTTGTATATATCGACTAATGAGTTTGAAATTCATTTGGTATCGTCCGCCTCTCTATAGAGGATTATCAATGGTTTGTGTATATCGACTAATGAGTTTAAAATTCATCTGATACCGTCCGCCTCTCTATAGAAGAATATCGATTCGTTTAAACATCCATTTGGTATCGTCCGTCTCTCTTTCAAGGATTATCGATCGTTTGTATATATGGACTAATGAGTTTGAATATTCATTTGATATCGTTTGAGTATTCATTTGATATTGTTTGAGTATTTTATTTGAGATTGTTTGAATATTTTTTTTAAATCCGTTGATTATTCATTTGAAATCATTTGATTATTCATTTGGTATCTTTAGTCTCTAAAAAATTTATATTCTGAACAAAGTTATGTATCTTATAATCTGAACATTAAAACCACTCTTATTCAGAATTTGTAATATACAGCGCATTTTGAAAACATTATTCTATATTTTGAAAAATAATAATATTTCTTAGCACTTTTTATACGACCGCAAAATTTTTTTAACTTTTCGTCGTATATTGCTATCACGTTGGCGTCGTCGTCTGCGTCGTCGTCCTCCGAATACTTTTAGTTTTCGCACTCTAACTTTAGTAAAAGTGAATAGAAATCAATGAAATTTTAACACAAGGTTTATGACCGCAAAAGGAAGGTTGGGATTGATTTTGGGAGTTAAGACTCATCAGTGACGCTCATATCAAAATATTTTTAAAGCCAAACAAGTACAAAGTTGAAGAGCATTGAGTATCCAAAATTCCAAAAAGTTGTGCCAAATACATCTAAGGTAATGTATGCCTGGGATAAGAACATTCTTATTTTTTGAAAAATTCAAAGTTTTGTGCACAGGAAATTTATAAAAATGACAACATTATTGATATTCATGTCAACACCGAAGTGTTGACAACCGGGCTGGTAATGCCCTTGGGGACGAAACGTCCACCAGCAGTGGCAATGTGGCATCGACCCAGTGGTGTAAATAGTTATCAAAGGTACCATATGTCTGAAAAAATACGTTAGAAAAGTTTAAAAGTAAAATGAAAGTTATCTAATCGACAATTTACAAAAAATAATAGTATGATGATTTTTAAAATATACCCCTATGTATTTGTAGATTATTAAAGACAACAGAAAAAATATATCTGATAAACACATTCTGGATTTCTAGGTCACAACAAAGGCGCATTTACCAACCAGCAAATGAAACCTATAGGACCGGGCATGGAATTTGATTTTCCAGACAATTGTTAATTTCTTGCGGATAGTATTTATCAAAACACCGACCCTCTGGTTACGCGCCATATAAAACGGTAGAACTTCTAAGTTTGCAACAGATGGAACGAAGACGCAAACGAGAATATAACATTCTTCACAAAAGAGAAGATTGTATGTAGAACATGTTATCAAAGAGCTACAAACATTTAAAGTGATCGGTTCCTTGTATCGTCATCCTAGATGGGAAATGGTATCAATTGTACAGCTGTGTGCAGCTCTTTCTAAAAGAAAGGCTAATTATCTACAGATATAGATTGCCACTTACAGCATTGTGTTAATAATGCATATCCATGTATATATACATTTTCCGGAGCACCTGAGATCACCCCTAGATTTGTGGTGGGGTTCGTGTTGTTTATTCTTTGGTTTTCTATGTTGTGTCATGTGTGCTGTTGTTTGTTTGTTTTAGATTTATGAGTTTGACTGTCCCTTTGGTATCTTTCGTCCCTCTTTCATGTAAACTGACAATCTAATAGAGTGTAACAAATAATTCAAATAAAACATGTGTCCCGGACCGACCATTTTACAGGCATGTTTCTTCCGGAAATAATATATTTGATTCTGAATTTTGAGAAAAACATTTTATCTGGCCAGGTAAGGAAGATAAAAAATCTTATCTTGAATAATTACCACAAATAATAATAAGGATAAACAAATGGTAGGTCCGTACTAGTTTAAATGTTTTACCGAAAATTTGAAAACTTTTTTTTATAATTGTATTTGATGTTACCTTTAATAGGTCATTTGATTAAGATAATTTTCTTTTATGTTCTAACATTTGTGTCAGATATAAACAAGATCAAACCACAGCTTCGTTCAAAATTTACATTTTTCAGTTAATTTAACCATTTTTAGGAAAATTGTATTAGATAAAACCGAAATCGACCACTTTTTATGAATAATTGTACAGAATATGTTTTAAACCTGCCATCGGTATATTAATAATTTTTATACGCCCGTCAAAATTTTGACGGGACGTATTATGGTATACAAATGTCCGGTGTCCGTCCGTCCGTCCGTCTGTCTGTCCGGCGTAAACATGTCGCACCGTAACTTGAGAACGACTTATCTAAATTTCATGAAACTTAATATAGTTGTTTTTTATGATGGTCAAATGATCTGTATACTTTTTGGTGAAAATAAGATTTAAACTTTTTGAGTTACGGCACTTTGTCACTAAAACAGGGGTGTGGTTTTTTTTCACATGTCGCACCGTATCTCAAAAACGATTCTTGATTATTGCTTAAAACTTTAAACACTTCTTAGTTATATTAATCTTAATATCTGTATACTTTTTGGTGATGATTCAAAATTTCATTTTTAAGTTATTGAGTATTTTGTAAAAAAGGGGGAGGGTTTTTTACATGTTGCGCCGTATCTCAAAAATGATTTATTGATTGATTGATTGTTGGTTGCTTAACGTTCAGTGGCAAATATTTCATGCATATTCAGGACGAGAACAAGTTCACAATAAATACAGAAGGTAGGTTGATACAATAAAGGCCATCTGGGATGATGGTCGGGGAAATTTGGACTGCCACTAGAAAATGAGGATATATTGGATAGGGACCAAAATTTTGCCTTGCAACAGGCCACCTACGGACCCCTCAAAGAGTTGTTGCAAGGGCTCTTAACCTGCAAAGAGCAAAAGATACATGTCGTGCCGTATCTCAAAAACGATATATGATTATTGCTTAAAACTTTACACACTTCTTTCTTATATTAATCTAAAGATCTGTATACTTTTTGGTGATGACTCAAAATTTTATTTTTGAGTTATTGAGTATTTTGTAAAAAAGGGGAGATTTATTTTTACATGTCGCGCCGTATCGCAAAAACAATTTATGATTATTGCTTGAAACTGTACACACTTCTTTGTTATATTAATCTAAAGATCCGTATACTTTTTGGTTTGATTCAAGATATTTGTAAAAAAAAAAACAGGGTGGGGGGGTTTCACATGTCCCGCCGTGTCTCAAAAGCAATAAATGGTAATTGCTTAAAACTTTCTCAGAAACTATTTATGATTATTGCATAAAACTTCCACACAAACGTCGGGCGTATCATGCGCTCATGGCGCAGCTGTTTATTCACATAATACTGTAAATTTGACAACTTTTATAATAATTGTATTTCATATTACCTTAAATCGGTCATTTGAACAAGATAATTTTCTTATACGTATTGACAATTGTATTATAAGTAAAATTAAACCAACTACGTTTATTGAAAATTTGCAACATTTTTCAACAAATTTTACCATTGTTTGGATAATTCAATCAGAATTTGTGGACGCTGACGAAACAGAATGTAGGATCACTATGTCTCGCTTTTTTGTATTCACTCAAAGGCTCAACAAAAATAATTTTTAAATGTATTTTAGTAAATAGTTTGTTATATTTTTTTTTTTAGCAAAAGCAGTGGGAAAAAACGATCTTTCCCATACAGGAAAGTAAGATATGGAAAAATAGTAGTGAATGGTCTCCCCCTTGATGTTCTCCCCCTAACACCTATGTCAGATTATGGGGAGAAAAAAAATCAAAATGATTTTACAAATAAAGGAAATTTAGGTAGAAATGCAAGTACAATTAGACATTTTAACTTTTATATCCATCCTGCATCACCGTCAATGGATGCCCTACCTCATGTAGTTTCTCGGGTAAGACTGTTGATTGCAGATACAGATCTCTTACGACAGTTCCATCTAATATACCGAGCTCAACAACTAGATTGAAAGTATTTATTTTCAAAAGTGTTTCTTAAACTAAAAACAACATACGATACGTATTTTAGTGCTCATGAACAATCTTTATTTCGATGTCCACAACAAACGTCAGAAAGTCTTTTCAATCAAATATTGTTGCGAGTCAAATCTGTTGATACTATCTAGAATATCCGTTGCAGTATAACTGAAGGATGTATATTCCCTCACTTTGCAATTATTAGTAACATTTTAGACATTTAAATGTCAATATTTGCAGTATTAACGTTAACAAAAAAGAAAAGAAAAGAACGACTGTATTTTGACGCTTTGTTGCCTTTATTTGTACGTGACATTTTTGTCGTGAAAATAACTGTTCACGCGCAAAATATTCTAAACTTCAAAATATGATACCTGGACTAACAATGTATAAGATTGACGAGGCTAGGCAATATGCCCCTTTACATGCACTATGAACGAAAAGGCAAACAATTTCATCGTTCAATAATGGAACCAGAAAAGCTTGAGCATGCCGTAAAGTTTTTTTTGTATCCACACAGTTCATTAATAATCATTTCGAACCCGTGAACTTAAATTAGAAAATGGTGATAAAATAATGATTCCAAAAGGGAACTACAGACATGACATATAGTTATAATTATACAGAAATATTTTGTATTAGCCAAAAACATGAAAACTCTTTAAAATTTCATGTATATCTTATATAATGTTTTTCTTATTTTGTCGATTTATTTATTTAAAAAGTTATCTTAAAAAAAGTTTCTTTTTCCAAACCAAAATGAATTATAAAGGCGCTCTATGTTCACGAAAATGTATTTGTTAACGTTTTTTTTTTTAACTTTTATGATAGGGAATTTATATTCGGTTTGAAGCTTGATGAAAGCATGGATAGGGAGTTGTAATGTGTACACGTGTTTAATTTACGTCGTGTTACCACTTTCCTGTTGGCCGATAGTAGCGCCACATAAAACCCTAAAAATGGGACGCCATACTTTAGAGGTTGACCATATGACTGACATTGGGTCACCGGTGCCATATTTGGACCTAAAATCGGGACGCCATACTCATTTTTTTTAAGCCTGTAACTGAGCGAGATCGTTTATGCTACTTAACCATCATGGTATTAAACACAATTCCAATTAATTATGCTGTTATAGTTGGTCACCATATATTCAAATTGGGTGGCATTCCAGTTATTAATTGGTTGTTATTTTTATGAGGAAGTGGTATCAGCTCTGTTTTCATTTCTAAAAGGATTCTAAAGAGTACACATATTTTTACAATTCATTACTGATATAAGACACAGCAAGGCTTCACTGTGGATGTAGTCGGATAGTGCGAGATAATGAAAGGCACCAAGGCCGCTTGGCACGTCCTACCAAGTTAAGGAGGCAACAAAAAAAGGAAGATAAACGCGTCCAAGAATTGAAGTCATCTGACTTCGTGTGTGATGAATTCGAGTCTTTGTGGATATGAAGAGCCCTAAATGGCAAAATAGTTCAAACGTTTTTCGATCTGGGTAAATCCGAGTTTTCATAGGAAGGTCCGAACTTTGAGACCATCTCAATTATTAAACATATGTTTTAATTAGTTTTTTACTTCGAATACTTCCTGTTGAATTCATGGTTATACTTTCCTCTAAAAAAAATGTTTTAAACATTGTGTGACGCAAAATCTTTTCTTTTTCACATTTGACGATCCCTTTGGCTTCTGATTTCTCAGTCATATCATAGGTAATACTATATATTTTAGGACCAACAAATTCCTTGATTGGGATAACTGGAGAAAAAGAAAGAATAGTCAACATCGTATTGTTATATAACGCTTTCAGAGCACCTGAGATCACCCCTAGTGTTTTGGTGGGGTTCGTGTTGGTTATTCTTTAATTTTCTATATTGTGTCATGTGTACTATTGTTTGTCTGTCTTTTTCATTTTTAGCCATGGCGTTGTCAGTTGATGGTCGATTTATGAGTTTTACTGTTCCTCTGGTATCTTTCGTCCCCTCTTTTATAACATCTACGGTAACTACTTAGAACTCTCCTCGCAGAAAATAGAAAAAGTACATTGTTTAATTAACATAGTTGACGAGAACATCTGCAAAACGGTGCAGTGCTTATAGATAAGTTTATGTTTAACTAATATTGTAGATTAGTACAAGTTGAAATATTCAAAAGGAAAACCACATGTGATTAATTTAACAAAATCGCGTGATTGATTTTGGTTGCTTCGCGTCCTGTGTCAAATATTTCTAGACCGGAAAAAAATAAACTTAATAAGTAAGGTCTTTCTTTCGTATAATGTTAAATTACTACGATTGTTAAATATAGATTACTTCTAATATGGTATATCTTTGTGTCAGTATAAAAATTAGTCTGCCCTACTACGAACTATAACCATAACCCAATCATATACAAATATATGGTGCAAAACCACAATCAAATCACGTTTTTATCTATATAATACTAAAAAAATCAAAATAATGATTTTGGAAATTATTGGATATATTTTGAGATTATAATTTGTTTCCCCTAGTATGTGCCTTCTTGTAACCTTCAACATATTGAAGTTAAGAAAGTGTGTAGATGTAGCTAGGTGGACTACTGAACACGTTTCCAACATTATTTGAGTAAATTAAACACACGGTTGCTCGAATATTCTCTAATTGTTCTATCACAATGGTATTCGTGGTGAAGACAACTCTAGTCGGAAATCCGATTCATATGTTAATTTGTCACGCAGATAACTTGAAAATATTTTTGTCGTTGTAACTATCTGGTACTAAATCTATAAATACATATAATTGAAGTTGATTTGTAATTTTGATCCGTCGCTTCACTTCATCTATTTGACCATATGAAAAGACAATCAATTAATGCATCTGCAGCAAAAACGATATCATAATATTTGAAGTTTGTACAGATTCTTCCTTTTCCTGCAACGTATTGAATTTCAGGTAAATAAAAATAATTTAGTCACTTTGTGTATGAACGTTAGATGGTAAGTGACTAGTGCGAAGTCACATTAAATAAAGCGATTCCGTTATCTCAATATCGATAAATGCATGGTTGGGAAAACCTCACAAATTTTGGGAATGTAGAGAACTAAACTGTAGTTTAAAAGGAATTTGTTCAAATTGTGTCGGAAAATACGCGTTCTTAAAGAAAAGTAAGGTTAGATACCTACACCGACAAAATCATTTTTAGTAACATTACAATCACTGGTATTAAAGAGATAATAGTAACTGCAATTACGATTATCCCAATATGGCGACGGTAGATATAGGTAAAATCTTTACACTCGTTTTTCTTAAATGTAGCATGTTTTTGTCAATAGTTACTCAGCTGCAAGGTTTATCTATACCATTACATCATATTTGAATCGTAACGGTGCACTGGAATTGTCTAAGAGCTGTGAAAATAGCCGTTGAAAAATTCGGGATGATAATCGTAACTCTATGGTATTTTTCTTCTTTGATAATCATAATTTTCTTTATATGATAATAGTAACTGAAACATAATAAATGTGTCTTTCAGCATTTCAATGGTATTTTGTGTGTTAAAAATGTAAATGCCCAGTTAAACGATGACATTAACGCATATAAAAATAAATGAAGAAACTTACAGGTTAATATCTAGGATAAATTTACCTATATATGCAGTCATTCTTTGAATAAGTTTTTCTTGTAAGAAAATTTAAAGCTACATCAATTTTATTTTTTGATTTTCGGGCTTTTGGCCAAACTATAAAAGAACACAAATCCATGTTTGTCAATGAACTCCACGTTACTTAAGGTTCCGTCCAAGTCCAATTTTTCTAAAAATGGCTGATATTTTTAATCAACTTTTTGTGCTTTATTATTCTATACTAGCCACTAAAACAATCACAATTGCTTAAATCAAGAATATGGACTTGATTGCTTACAAAATCACGAGTTATTTAGTAGTAATATTTCGACAGGAGTGTGTTTTGTCAGAAAAAATAATAATTCTGAACACATTTTTTCAAAAAGTCCCATTAATTTATTACTTAATGGAATTCAACAAATCATATGCTAATCTATTCTTCATATTGTCTCGCAGTGCACCCATATGCAATTGTGTATATGTTGATTGCCAGAGAAACACAACGGCCAAGTTTCGTCATCACCTTTATCGTTTATGTCCCGCCATTTTTTGTTTTTGGGGTTCGTTTTTTTTATTTCATTTTGAGTGAGATCGAGGGGAGCTATTTCAAATAACCTGATAGTGCCTTATTTATGTCACTTCAGTCTCTTACTATCATGCTGCTTTTGTTAAATATCACGACGCTTTTCGTTTAAAATACTTCAAAAAATTAGCTGTCATCCTCCTCCTCAAAGTGAAAGTAGAGAGTCAGCGGCAATGATTCGTCCGCCAAATATTAATATTATATATTTAGATGCATTTTAAAATTAAAACTACATAATATCTTGTTTTTATTATATAAATGACGGATATTCAAATTAAACGTAAAATCGGGTAGAATTAGTACTGCAATTCGAAACCAAAGAGTTGTTTTATGATTCGAAACAACTTCCGGTTTGATGTGAATGGGCTGATCTTTTGATCCAACAGATGAAAAGTTGCCGATTTGAAGAGTCCTTTCCATAAAAAGGTGAGAACGATGAGTATCAAAACATTAATACCAAAAACAAAGATTATTTAATAATTACTAATGTGATCGTAATTGTCCTTATATCGTAAATCGACACTCAAGTAAGTGATCCCATACCCCAGCGCCATCACGCTGCTTGTAAACATTGGCAAAAAACATGAATAATTTTCTTTTTTTTTCTGTTTTTAACCGAACTTATATTTAAGTATAACAAAGTAATATAATTTGAAGGTAAGTGAATAAATTTTAGTAAAAATTAAAACATACTGCTCGAGACATAAAAAATATGGACGCTTGACATTGACATCAGTACTAGTTAAGTAGAGTCATAGCAAGCATTTTGATAATAATGGGTAGTAAAAGGAAAACGTCGAAAACATTTGGACTTGGCTCTGGACCAGCAAAGGGCAAAAGAACAAGTATAAGATGTGGAAGACCAACTGTTAATTTCATAATTAGGAGAAAAAGGATTAAGCGGAAGTCTCTGCCGCTGTCCCTTGTTTTAAAGAGAATCAAACAGACAACAATAAGTAAGAAAAAAAAAACACCAAAGAATGCCATAAATTTTTCACTTCCGAACTATTAGAAAATGGATTAAAACTGAAATTCTAATGCAATTATTTTGCAACAATTGTTCTGATTGGATAACAGCAAGCGTAAAATTCTGTATCTCCTTGTCTGTAACTAAGGAAGCCGACATTTTGAATTTCGGAATGTATTGACATGTTATTTCTACAATAATAAACAAAAAACTCACTTGTTGCGCCTAAAAATCTTCTTTTTGTCAAATTTTATTACATTCTGAAGCGGCACAGAAGCCAGAAAACGCCCGGTGTTTATGTTTGACGCCGGAAGCATACCTATGACGTCACCTATTGTAGGGACCAAAGAACATAACATCTTTTCGCGGAATTTTCTTTAATGAACATTTTACACCGAAATAATGATTGAAATTTAATTATAAACTTGTTTTGCTTTAGAATAGAGATAACTGTATTGTATTTGAAGCTTTGCGGACGTCCATCGGTAGTTTTACTGTCGCAAATACCCGTTTACCTGTCTCCGCTCCGCGTCGCCAGGTAAACTAAATTTGCGACAGTAAAACTACCGATGGACGTCCTTAAAGCTTCAAATACAATACAGTTATCTCTTAAATCTGAGAAAGAAAAATGCATAATTTAAGCCCACAAGGTTATAGATTTGTGAATTTGGACTCATTACAAGGACATGTCAGTGAAATAACTATGCACGTATGTCTGTGTCCTTCAGCAATAGAGCTAAGTTCTAAAAACCAATCACCAATAAAACTTGTAAGCGAGGAAAGGAAATTAGGACTTGCAACCGTTCTTTGTGCTCAGTGTGAAGGATGTCATAAACAATTTAAATTCTGCACTAGCCCATCATTGCCAGAAAGTAAAAGGTTTGATGTAAACGTGAGAGCTGTGTGGGGAAGTATTGCCACTGGAAATGGACCGTCTCACTTAAATGAAATCATGGGGACGATGAATTCACCAGGACTCTCGTCAACTTCATTTTCAGCAATTGAACAAGAAGTAGGGGAATGGTGGTTAGCAGCTCTCCAAGAAAATATGTTACAGGTAATTATAATTGATTAAAACATAAATTTAAAATGAATGCATGAACATCGAAAAAAAAACATCTATACTATTAAACGAGAAGACCTCATTTTTGGTGTCGCTTCTCCTCCTTCCACAATAAATTGATCATTGTGACTGTATGTCCTGTAGGTACCATGCATAGTTGCATTTGTCATCCATTCTTATGATTATTCAGTTTCGGTTATTTTGGGAGAAAAACGGAAAAAATAGAAGTCCTGATATGTGTCCGTCATCACCCCGGCTTTTATTCATAGACAACTTCCTCTTCCGTTTATATTTCCAGAAGTTTGGTAAATTTACATTACATACCCTATATTATCATGTTTTATTTAAGATTCATTGCCTGAATCGTTATATAAGAATGTTGTCCCAAGTGTGAGCAACGACCCAGGCCGTGTGAAAATAAACACAATCATTTTTGTCATTCACTTATCGTCACGTAAATAACGACACATCATAGCCTAAATGTATATTATCATGTTTTATTTTAATAAGATTCATGCAAGCCATTTTCACATTGACTGAATCGTTATATATTGTCCCAAGTGTAAGCAACGACCCAGGCTGTGTGAAAATAAACACAATTATACCTGAGTACACTTATTTTCCACAGTTTCCTCCCCTCCGTGGGACTTACCGGTATCTAAAGAATCATGAGACTTTGACACGTCAATGTGTAATGCTGATGGGTGTCGATTGCTTTTGCATATGATACATTTTACGGTTTCTGTACAATTTTTGCTCAAATGCTTTTTTGGTCCACAACACCGGTAACAAAGTCCATTTTTTTTTAGAAAGTCTTTTCTCTCAGAAATTGGTTTCAAACGGAATCCACGACACATGTTTAGGGTATGGCTTGTTCCATGAATTGGACAAAATAATGAATCAACTAGGTGACTCTCCGGATTTTGATGAGATGAAGAGTTAATTTTTGGACCATTATGAAGGTCCTCCGATTGCGTTATCCTGGTAGACACATGAACTGGAGAGTCACCAGTTTTACGGGGCCTCTGCTGACTGTTCGGTTCTGCAGAAGACTCATATTGAAAACTAGGATCATTCCTAAGTTTTGCCATGTTGGAGATGAAGTTGGAAAAAACACTGAATGGAGGATACATGACATCATTCCTTGTTTTATATCTGTTAGCTTCCTGAGTCCATTTTTCTTGTAAGTTATAAGGAAGTTTTAACACAATTTGATTGACTCCTGACGATGAGTTGAAGTGTGAAAATACTGAATGATAACGTACACTATCCATGATAGAACTTATCTCCTCTACAATATCTGACAGGTCGAATAGTGGTCGGTAGTCCTTAGTTGTTAGTTTAGTAACTGATGCAATTTTACGTTTGATGGTATCTTCCACCATTTCTGGTCGACCAAATCGATTCTCAAGTCTTTCCCATATACGATCGCGACATTTCTCTGGATTGTCAGCATTAGCAGAGCGAATTCTAAGAGCTTGTTTGGACGATGTCGGTCCAAGCCATTTCACTAAGAGGTCCACTCCTCTGCTGCTGTAAGCCTCAACTCATGGGCTATGTTTTCGAACATTGATTTCCATGCAATGTACATATCAGGTTGATCGTCATACTTTGTCAGACGTGAAAACACGAGTTCCTTTCTAACCATAAATCGTGAAAATTCATCACACATGTTTACTTCTTTTGTAGACGGAAGACAGGTGCTTCTGCATTCAAAGTCTTGTCGTGATTTGTTTCTTGCACAGTGTCGATAATTTTACCATAATGCACATTTTGAACATTCTTCTTAGTTAGCTCTGGTCCGGTTTTCATCATTTGACCTGACTTGACAACATTGATAGTTGGAACAGGTTTGATATCTTGAACAATTTTGTTGACTTTGTTGTTGTTACAATCATCGTGAGTTGCATGCACGTCAGCAACTGTTTGAATAATTGTCACGTCATTGAGTTTGCTGTCAGTATCGAGTATTTTATCTTTTCCACTTAAACGTTCATAAGAATCTTGAATTACAAATTGTTCAGTTCTATCAAACACAAAATCATCATTGACATCAGAATTCTCTGTTGAACTGTCCTCGCCACTACCTTGCAATGCCTCCTGAATAGTTCGAACCTTTGACTCTGCTTCGTCAACCTCATCTATTCGACGTCGATCGTCTTCTCATTGGTTGATCCGATGGGTCCAAAAGCCGACAATCTCGCCAAGAAAAACAGCTATTGTAACTGTTTTCATAATAATCCAGGCACAAACATACAATATTTGTATTTCGATAAATAAATTACATCATATTAATAGCCGTTTTTAGTTAACAGGCATGTATGTAATTTGATTTCATACATTTTCATCGATAGACGCAGCCTCCGCCATTGATGAATATATGAATAAATAATGAGGTCCTTACGGGGTTATCTGCCCCTGAAAATATCTTATGTAAATCGCCTTAACATCGCTGCGAAAGAATGCCACCTATATATCATATGATTTACTTACATTTAGGTATACATAATATAGTTGCATTATTTGTGAAAATAAAGAAACTTTCAGCTACTTTAATTGACCCTTCAAAATTGAGAAAAACAAATAACCCTTCGAAATTGCAGTAATATGTTACACTTTAAAAGCATCTCACATGCATTATCATCATTTATCACTGATAAAGAAAATTTAGACTGTGACCATGAACATGTATATTGTTAGATATACTGTTCCCAGCTGTCACGTTGTATTGGATTTTTAAATTAAAATTTGTCAAGAAGTAATTTTGAGTTTCTGTATAAAATATTTTTCTGCTTTTTCTTTCTTTTACATATATCTTTTGGTTTACAATTCTAGTGTTTATATTCATTTACCATGCATAGATCAGTGGCGTAGCTAGGTCATTTTAACGTGTACGCCCGAACCTTGGCGAAGGGTCTGAGGACCCCAAACTGCTCCATGTCAAACAATTTCGGGTAGTGGATAAGATCTAGGGAGCGAGGCCCCCGGAAGCTAATGAGTTATCGAGAATGAATACCATTCCTGTTATTAAAAACTCATCAGTAGCAACATACTTTACAATCTAAATGGTTTATTTGTTATGTTAAATTATTCATTTTGTTAATTTGAAATATAATAGTCATAGGATTCAGACATAATTTCAAAACCAGTAGCTTTTAAATATGTTATAAAAGAGCTGTGAGGGTAAATCAATTAACCAACAAAATCACCTTTCTATTTCCAAATTTCGTAAATGAACATTAATCTTCAGAGATGTTCAGGTCCAATATTAGATATCTTAAAGGGTTCTGTGGAATCCTGTTTTTTTTTTGTCAAGGATTCCTCCTACAAAAAGTGAATCCATTTATCAGTCCATTACAGGATTTTTAAAAAATCCAACATTTTCTTTAGATATTTTTTCTTGATCTGGAGTACTACTAGTTTTGGCCCAAGTTTCATGACAAATTATGAAGATTGATAATTTATAAAAAGCCATATAGGATCGCTATGTCGCGCTTTGGCGTCAGAAATACAAATGTATGTCACAGGCTCAACAAAACTGTAAACCACAAAACGATTTTAAGGAGATAAAGGATTGCTTAAAACAAAAGGGAAGGGAGTATAAAACTCAAAGTAGCTTCAGGCAGGCAATTCTTGTTGATTGGTACATGTACTTTTTAAAATTGACAAGTTGAAACATTTCAGATTTATAATAATTTACAGAATCAAAGAATGACTGTAACCATTACCCTAAAAATTGGCTTAAAACAAAGACTAGCTGAGTGCTTACACTTTGCACTTTTGCATGCTTATTCAGACAACAACTTTTGACTAACTGAATTTTTTTTGTTGAAAAAAGGGGGGTAGGTCTACTTCCAGACAATGGAAGTTATTTATATGGACAAATTCGTTCATATATTAAATCAGTTTCAATGTAATACATAAATCTCGCCCATAAATATGTTATACATCAGCAGCATAATTAAATAACTACAGAAAATGTGATACGAGGAGTTTGAGCAAATCGTAAACATCAACAAATGACGTTGTAAAGCCTTCAACCACTCAACGTTTTAAGAAAAATATATTTAAAATCCTGAAGACATCATCACCCTTCGTTGTCTCAATCAATTTTATGCTTAAAATCTGTAAAATATGACATAATTTGCTTGATTTTGCACCGAAATAACTCCCAAAACGTCTGAAAAATGTTGAATTTTGACCTCCGGTTGAAGTATTTATTATGTAAACAAGACTCAGAGTGACGGGGAATCCTGTACATAGTCATGTGCCCATATGTTTCTAGGTCACATTTATTTATATCTCGACCAATGAAAAGCTTTAGGATGCATTTGTGTCAGTTGTTTGTAGTCGTGGGGATTACCCGCGGTTTTTTGGAAATCAACGGAGGTAGTCTTTTGGATTATCATATTTCAATAACGGAGCACTTATTTGAATACCGAATTTGGCAGTCGTGTGACAAAATCTATTCTAATGAAAAATTAAACCCAAATACTGATGGATGATAAGTTGTTTTAATAGATTTATTGTCTGAAGCACAGGCTACGTTTTTGTTTACACGCTGGTTACAGCGCCACCTCAAAATTTTTAGATTATGTCCCCTTTCCCGCGGGACTACCGGAAGTAGCTCTTCAATGTCACTGGCTTTCCCACTGTAATAAATTTGGATTTATCTGAAGAAGCAATAAATTTCAAAGCCAAAATTATTGCTTCTGCTTCAGCAGTAAAGATGGATGCATCAGATGGCAAACGGAGGGTTGCAGCTCTGTCCCTGAAGACAGCAGCAGATGCAACTCTATCACCATCTTTTGATCCATCAGTATAGACAGTTGAAAAATCTAGATAATCGGCTTTAATTTTAGCATAGTGTTGCTGAATTAAAAGAGGATTTGTTTTATTTTTATTGTGTTCACGGAGATCAAATATCATTTTTGGTTTGGGAAGTTCCCATGGAGGACATTTGCAAGTTTGAACTTGAGCAACAGATTTTAAATCAAAAGAAGCTAAATGTGGTTTTAAACGTAAACCTAACGGAGGAATTTTATTTTCATGTTTTGCAAAAATATCTTCATAAATCGGATTAAAAACACAGCTGTAGGCAGGATTATCTGAATGGGCTTTTAGTTTGACAGCATATTGAAGTCCAAGCTTCAAACGTCTGTCAGTGAGTGAGTGCTCATCAGCCTCTACATACAGACTCTCAACTGGTGAGGTTTTAAATGCGCCAAGACAGAGACGCAAACCTTGGTGATGCACAGCATCGAGAATCTGTATGTAGGACTTCCTTGCAGAGCCATACACTATAGAGCCATAATCTAGTTTAGATCTAACAAGAGATCTATATAAATTGAGTAAAATGTTGCGATCAGCACCCCAGTCAGTGCTGCCGACAACTTTTAAAATATCTAAAGCTTTTAAACATCTCGCTTTTAACATTTTGATATGGGGTAGAAAGGTTAACTTTTTATCGAAAATTAACCCAAGAAATTTGGTTTCATCTACCATTTTAATTGGGTTGCCGTACAAAGTTAGTTCTGGATCAAGATGCAATTTTCTTTTGTTACAAAAATGCATCCCGACCGTTTTTGAAGTTCGTCTCCTTCGCCCGAATTCGTGGTCGGCCATGATACTTGGACTTACGGATAAAACTTTATTGATTGATTGATTAGTGGTTGCATTACGTCCAGTGGCAAACATGTCATATGCATGACAAGAACGTTCAACAAGTTCAGTATAATGCGATAGGTAGGTCTTGTCACAAGAAAGGCCATCTAGGATGATGGTCGGGAAAATTTAGAATGCCACTTGAAAATGTGGGTAAAAAGGATATGGACAGAAATTTTGCCTTGCAGCCGACCACCTTCGGACCCCTCAACGAGTTGATGCAAGGGTTCTTCACGTGCAAAGAGCGTGGCACTCTCTTGAAACGAGGCATCGAATGTAACGTCCCCCTTCTGACCGGACGTGACTGAGAACTTGATACATCCCGCACATCCAAACGGACGCCCCAATTCTGAAAGCGTTTTATCGCCGGTCGGGAGAAGACCGAAGGATGTCCAGTAACTGAAGACTCATATGATGAGCTCGTGTTATAATTTAAAATCACATGCTATTTGTATGATCATTTTTGTTGCTACATTAATAAACTGAGGATGTTATGTTAATTTTTACTATGACAACAGACGAACAGTTTTCCAAAAGAAAATATTAGGGTTTGTAGGTAAAAGAACAAGGTAAAGTAACAATTTCTTATAATTGCATGCTTTTTCATTCACACATAACATTTTAAATATCACCACGACCACACAAAACACTATTAACCAATGAATTACCATTGATCTCCAAGTGGAGAGAAATTATAATTCAACTGATAGTTCAATGGCACATACATGTAATGAGTGCAACGGTTTTATTTTTAATCATTCTCAAACATATGTTTAGGACCTAATCAAAAATTTTACTAGTTGAGAAACATACATGTAACAATGACTTTTCAGTAGGTTTTAACATAAAATGTAACTTTCTAGATCCATATAAAAGTCTGTTTATTAAGTATGGTAGCAGTGAAATCTATTCTTGGACTATGTTGATGGCAAATTATTATAGTCTCAGTTAAATTGTCACAACTCCTTTAATAGTAATAATACACTATTGCATATATATATTTTAAACAAATAAAATGCATAAATGTAAAACCTCGTTAGGGGTCAACAATTTCAAACCGATTATTTCCGAATTGGAGAATATAGAAGTGTGGTGCCAAACGTAGTTGTATTGGAATTTACTGCAACATCAACTGAAACATCAAGAAAGAAGATTCCTGCAATTCTAGAAATGTCTGATTGTAAACTAGTGATTGGATGCTGTGGCCGAAGCAAGATTTCATATTTTGCCCAAAAGGTTTCATTTTCTTTTCATGAAAATTTTCATTGGATGGTATCCAGTCTTCGTGACAATTGTGAGCAGACACCAAAATCCATCATATATTGCAAAAATATAAAATCCTGATATATTTTTATATTTTTTATCCCAACTTGGAAATGAAGCAGTAAACATAGGTACATCATGTTGAAAAAAATGTCTCATTGCAATGTTTCATCATTCAACACCAGAAAAAAAATATGAAATAGTCATCGAAAATATGAGAAAGGTAAACAGTTTGACACGTGTAATTATTGCCACAACAGATTTTAGGATAGTAGATATTCCAGATGTGAGGTTTATAGTTCATCGGGTGCCTCGCGTAGCCTATAATGTTTTATGCAAGAGAGTGCGAACATGTAGGGATGAAATAGCACTCATCCATATGTTATTTTCATCCTATTGTAAAATAATAATGACGGACAGTTCCATCAATATATTCATAGCGACCCATTGTCACATTATAGCCATATAACTTATAACTTCTTTTTTCAAATAGTTTGAATAAGGCTGTTTATCGTCAGTTTCCTCATCAAGAACAATAATGTGTGCTTCTGTTGCTTAAGGTGGGGTTGGCGGTAACTTTCGGCTTCTTGTATCTGAAGTGAATCCACCTGTTCTTCGTCTTCAATATCACTCCCTTGGATGATGGTAATGTTGTGTTCTTTCTCATCGTCTTTGGTGGAAGGGGTCCAGGTTTGAAAGAGTAGTCTTGAGTACGTAAACTGGGGTGGACCTTGAAGATGGTAAATACTCTGTAACAGGTTAGCTACGATTACTAAATGTCTTCACACTGAAATATAGTACCCTATAGTTCTCATGTATGTGCACATAATACACATATAAACTGAAAAAATGGGTATATTTTTTTAGCAGTTCATTTAAGAATGTATGTCATTAACTTAAGTGTGTTGATGTGCAGGCTTTTAAAAAATAAACCATCTTGATTAGGTAATTGAGTATTGATACAATACTAGTATGATTGACAACTGTCATTATCAACAAACAATCAGAGACACGGTAGACCTTTAATTACAATGCGTTTCTCAGTGTAATGTTACATATAAACGGCGCGTTATACATGTATGTAATCTACAGCTGAACAGTTACGTTTTAAATGGGCAAGAATTTACACAAAACAAAATAGTTTTATTTTATAGTTAACATTACTTTAACTATGCACACGTGTTTAAACAAATTAACTGAATCCTTCAAATATAATATTAATAATTTTAATTGTCGATGTTCATTTATTGGATATGCCATTGTAATTTTCAATGTTAATTTAAATATAGGATGCCATTGTAATTGTCAATTTTCATTTAAATAAAGGATGCTAAGACGCGCCAGCGCGCAATTTAAGAAGGAGAGGGCCTCAATTGAATGACAATGAACAACCTCCACAGAGATGTCGACGCAATGACCAACATGTTGAAGTTGTACAAGATTTGAACATGCCTAATCCTGTTCAGCCTAACCTTGACAATGACATTCAAGTTGCAGCACCTGTACCCCAGCCAATAGGTGAGGTTGATGATACTATAGTATTTGATGAACCTTATATGTTGCCAAATATAAATGAAACTGACATTTTCATTAGCCAAACTATGACTTGTTCAGGACTAAAACAAGTTAACAATAATTACATTAGTATCATTCACAAGCAGTCTCTGTCAACTAACTAACTAAAGACAGAAACCTTAACGAATGATGACGCCTCAACCATCTATGTCTCGCTTTCCGCAATGTTTGTCTTAAAGGCGAGACACAAATCAATTATTTGCTATTTTACCGAGTTCCACAGAGTACATGTTATTTTCCCGGTCTCATTTCATGTTTTCGCGGCAGACTATGTTTATTGAATTATAAGTCAGCCGATTATGACACGGTCCTGTAATGAAGGGGAACACATGACCACGTAGAACCCATGGCAGTCCTTAAATGGTTTGAATTTCATGTATGTCTAGACAAACTGGTGACTATGAAATTAATGAAGAAATATCGATGTTGTAAAGACGATGCATGTAAATCTTTTGACCGTATTTATTCTCTGATAGTTGTAGTCCTGAAGACGAAAAAAACAAATCTAAGCTCACTTCTTTTTCTTTATATACATGTAATACGCAGTTGATTTCTGCACTGTCTATATCTTTTGTGTGCAAGACTTAAAAGTGCAAGAAACAAAATGCACATTTCTTAATAACGACATCTGCATTATCGCCAATTAACATTTCATATTTGCGGGGAAACAAATATCTATTTTTAAACAACAAAATTAGTTATCTGCTTTAATTTGTCTCATATAACAGTTAACAACCTTTTGAAAAGGACCAAAACAGGTTAACATAAAAAAAAGTATTACAACCCCCCCCCCCCCCCCCCCCCCAAAAAAAAAAACAACTGTAGGTCATTGTACTACTAAAACCATGGGAAAAGCATATACCGCATATTCTACTAAAAAGGCCCAAAATTGCAATTAAACGACAAAACTAACTAATTATTGTAAAACCACGGAAATACAGTCATAAATATACATAGTGTGTGTGGGTGGGTAGGTAAAAAGGAGGGGTAACAAGTTGGCGAGATCCCAACCTCCCCCTAAATGATTATGCTTGTATAAGGCCCTTAACATGTACCGAAAGACAATTTTGAAAATAGCTTTTTAAAAACGTTAAAGGGTTATAACTTCGTAAGAGTGTCATGGAAAATGATCCGAATGTTTTGAGGGCTGAGTTGTCAGATCAACTCTAATGTGTTTAGCATGAAAACATATTGAACATGTACTCTATCGTTTAACATGTTTACATGCAATGTGTTTAAAAAAGAAAGACGAAAGATACCAAAGGGATAGTTTAACTCATATGACCTAATTTAAACAAGAGTGCACACGCTGAAATGTCTCGCCTTCTTTAATTATTCTTAATATTATGTGGTTAGTCCTAAACATGAAGGTATATTACAACTGCCAAATAAACTTAACAGTAACCAAGAAAACTAAACATAGACTAATGAACGATGAAAATAAGGTAAAGGTCAGATGAACCATGCCAGGAAGATATGTACAGCTAACAATTCTTCGAATTTCATACAACATATAAAGTTGACCTAATGCGTATAGTTTAAGAAAAAGAGACCAAAACACAAAAACTAAACGCTGAGCATTGAACCGTGAAAATGAGGTCAAGGTCAAATAAAAACAGTGCAACTGACATATTAATCATAAAATATTTCAATGTAACAAGTATATATGATATCACACCAAAAAAAAAAGACTCAAAAGACTTAACTTTGACCACTGAACCTTAAAAATGAGGTCAAGGTCAGATGACACCTGCCAGCTAGACATGCACACCTTACAATCAACCCATACACCAAATAAAATAGACCTATTGCATACAGACAGAAATAATCACCGACAAATGTAATGACTAAAATCGAAAACACAATCAACACCTCGGAGTGCCTACAAGGGCGATGCTGTGTATCCGTGGCGAACCGGGATCAAGTGCTAATGCTGAAAACGAGCTCCAAATATAATGTAGCTGGTCCTCAAAATCAGCACCTAAGATCCACTGCGGAAAGCACCAGATGTTCCAAGAATAGTATACTCAAGCAGAGCGTATCTATCAAGCGAAAAAGAAAGCGTACCACTTGATTGACCCATGAGCCATCGCCTTCTTCAGTTATCCGAAATATAAATAGCTTAATTTAAAATACATGTGTATATTATGAAAATTGTTACAAGAAAGCTTATTGTTGAGGATTAACTGAAGGGCTCGACATGACCAGCCGATTGATCGAACCGGGTCCATCCGACCTCCCGTTTAGATGATATCGAAGCCAAAGCAGCTTATTGAACTATAGTCTCGTCCGTCCGGGTATTTTCTGACCGTAAGGAGTCTGGCTATAGCCCTCATCCACAAGGATCTCGTCAACCACCGACACGGGTAGCAACCCACGGCAAACGGGTTGGAGAGCCTATTTTATTTAAAACATCGGGCATCTCACGATGTTCGGATCACTTTAGTCTGGTCTCTACCCTTCGACCTGTCCAGCATGGGTAACCCTACCAGGAGACGAAGCTCCAGCTGGCATAGCTCTTGGGGTCACTGAGACACGCAAGCCCCCCGACCACGGCAAGGATAGCGATCCACCGGAGGGCAATAAAACAGTAAATCAGACGAAACTGGACAGATGCATATAAAATGCAGCAGGTTTATATTAGTATGGATAATGCTCATTGTATAATGCTCATTGTTGAAGGACATATAAAGCTCCTGCTTAGGACAGGTGCATATGAAAGACAAATATTGCTCATTGTTGAAGGGCATATGAGTTGGTCTTTTAAACAATTGCTTAAATTTACTTAATTTGGTTTTAGCTTGTACAAAGATGGCTAACTAGAGATAGAAGATGATTTTATGTTCAATATGTTTATACATGTATATGGACATGTGTAATGATAAATTACAATTCAATCAAATGGTACCACAGATTCACATAAATTTGTCAAAGAACAACAGACTGCCACAATTTCATCAACAAGAGGATCCTTTCCTTCATCACTTTGCATGAAGTTTATTGGCAATGTATCTTGCAAAATGGTATATTTGTTTCTCACAAGTCCAATTACTCTTTCAGCATGTATGCGGACATGTGCGATTTTTCTTGTGGACTCTACTTCATGTGGCGATAGCTGACTTTTTCCCTTGGTAAATGCCGGAATTTTAACTTCAGCGCTCATAAGCCCTACACTTTCTAAAATGTCAAATTCTCTGTCTGCTAATATAACATCTCCTGGCAAAAGCTTGGATAATAATCCACAATTTTCAGTTATTTGTTTGACACTTTATCGCCCACCCCATCCTTTAGACAAGAATGAAACAGCTCCCTGAGGAGTTATTCCAATCAAGAACTTGACTGTGTTATGGTGTTTGTAACTTGACCAGGTTTCAGCACGAGTAAGTAATTTGGACGGACTCTCAATAAAAATTTCATTCAAAACAGTCTATGATTATTGCAACTTTTAGACCAAAACGTTTTTTCTAAATTCCATTGGCATGGTCAATTGCAATTGTTTCCCGTCTGGCCAAAATATAAAATCCTTCATTCTTCCATACATTACATGGATAACAGAATTGAAAATTCTTGATACTGTTGACTTAGATACTTCAAATCTGTATACTAAGTCCTGTATTGGCAAGTTAAGTCTCATTTTCATCAAAACCAGCATTAACTTCTCAAATTTAGAAATAGGAGAGCTTGAAGACTCGGGAATATAGAGTTCCAGTAGCTGAAAAACTTTCATAAGAGTATGATATTCTGGTAGACCTGTTAGGTACTTCACCTTGTCCTCTTTTCCATACAAAGAATTGGGCGTCAACTTCATATCTGACACTCTTTCCTTCAAGTTAATATTTTCCGTTGTCAATCGCTGAAACTCACTCCTCATCTTCTCCATTATTTCTGATTCTGATGCTTGTGTAGTTTCAACTGTATTCCCAGATTCCAGTTTTCCTAGCAATGTGAAATTACAGTGTATGCCTTCCATAGCCTCCTCGTGATTGTATTAATTCAGTCATCCGACTACAAGCACCAAGCCGAGCGTTGGCTATTTCAAACACATAATTTCAAAATGTACAATACATCTCCCTACCATTATGTGACCACAATTATTCCTTGTCGTATAAATACAATTAGCAATATAAATGTTGAAACGCATGTTTGTATTTGCAGCAGTCATTAAATTAACAAAATTATTTTATTCATGTACCCCTGTAATCTTTCATTGTGCACTAGTGCTTTTTAACCTGTTCTGAAATCCATTTTTTTCCACTCATCATCCCTTATAACAAATGTAATAAACAAACAACAATTGTAAGTCACAGTTTATTTCTTTAACTCCATTTTCAGACACAAGCTCAAACAATTTATATAAAGTTAATTGTATCCTAGACTGGGTAACTTTGGAAACTTATTGAAAATTGCAGAAAAATCTTTGGCAGATCCTGTCCAGTTTTTTGCACATTTATGTTTAGGGGCTGGAATTTCTTTTTTTCTGTGCATTTTTACAAATGCGACATACTTTGCAACGAATGGAATGGCGAACATTTTTTTTTTATTTTTTCCTCAAATTACGGTTGCAACCCCTGAAATCAAAGATGAGAATGTATTTAATTTTCATTTTGATGAATACACATACCATGTGAAAAAAAAAATTTCTCCTTGTATTAAATAATAATTTATAAATATTAGATTTGAGGTTTTACATACATACAGTCTCTTAGTGTTACCAATTTTATGAAGTTCTGTTCAGTTGTTTCAGAGGAGTAGTGCTGACAGACAAATTCAGTTTCATATTTTCGGTAATTTCTACGGTCAAGATATATATAACTGCCATACAATTGTAGTAACACAACTTTCTAGTAATCAACTGTAATTTGGGGAACTGCATATACATGTAGTTTGTTTAAGACTAAACTCAAGTTTAAAAGTTTTTTTACCACATTTATTCTGTTCAAAATCCTATTCTGTGTCAACTATTTAATCACGATCCAAATTCAGAAGTGAATCAAACTTGAATAATAATTCCAAATGTTCAGGGTATAATGACATCATCAGTATTATCAAGCTGTCCCATGTGAAGTATTATATTGACTTATATTCAACACTTAAGGTAGATTCACTGTATACCTATCTTGTATTGTACCATAGCAGTTCATTAACTGGTTTGTTCTTTAGCTAAATTTGCAAATTTTGAGACAGATTTGCAATCTATGTGTGAGCCTTTTTATACGCCCGTCTTTTCTGTATTTGTTTGGCTTTTTAACTATTTGGATCTGAGCGTCACTGATGAGTCTTATGTAGACGAAACGCGCGTCTGGCGTATAAAATTATAATCCTGGTTCTTTTGATAACTAATTACACGGGACGTATTATGGTATACCGTTGTCCGTCCGTCGTCCACACTTCGGACAATAACTCAAAAACACTTTCACCAATTTCCATGAAACTTAAGTGAATTGTTTATATCTATTGACGTAAGCTCCCTTTCGATTTTTTTAATTTCAGATTTTAAGTTTTGGATTTATGGGGCTTTATTCATAAAAAAGGGGGGATTTTCAACACTTCGGACAATAAATCAAAAAGGCTTTCACCAATGTCCATGAAACTTTGGTGAATTGTTTATATCTATTGATGTAAGCTCCCTTTCAATGTTTATAAATTTCAGATTTTAAGTTTTGGATTAATGGGGCTTTATTCATAAAAAAGGGGGGATTTTTAACACTTCGGACAATAACTCAAAAAGGGGGATTTTTAACACTTCGGACAATAACTCAAAAAGGCTTTCACCAATGTCCATGAAACTTTGGTTAATTGTTTATATCTATTGATGTAACAAATAATACTTAATAAAATCTTTCAATTATTTGATATCTACCATGTAAGAAGAGTTTTTTTTCAAAATGTATGTAAATTAAGGTCATTCGAATCATTTTTTTGTCTATAAATTATTAAACCGTTATTTATGATTTGTTGCTTCAGTGGATGAGATCATCGGTTAAGTACCAATGATTGTTTAACTAGTTAACTTAATAGATAAGCTTGCGACTTTATTAATTGAGGAAATTACATAATACATTTTTATATTCATTTATTAAATAGAGGATTATGAATCAGCCGCAAGACGCTGCTAACTAGCAGAGGATACCTCACATATAGAAACAGAGGGAGAGGAGGAAGAGAAAGAATAGACGACACCATAAAGGAAAATCAGCCAACCGTGTCGATATGATGACTATGACTATGGTATATTTTTTTCTTGCTCTATATGGACACATTCAATTACAACCAAATGACTACTGGGCTAGTGAAATTAATCTCCACCAGCAGTGGCATCGACCCAGTGGTTGTAAATAAACTCATCATAGATACCAGGACCAAATTTTGTATATACGCCGACGTGCGTTTCGTCTACAAAAGACTCATCTTCATGACGCTCGAATCCAAAAAAGGTCAAAAGGCCAAATAAAGTACGAAGATGAAAAGCATTAAGGACCAAAATTCCTAAAAGTTTTGCCAAATACAGCTAAGGTAATCTATGCCTAAGGTAGAAAAGCCTTAGATTTTCAAAAATTCTAAATTAAGCAGGACTTTAAATAATTCAGATGGTAGATTAGTGTGTTAATTTGTTAAAAAAAAATATGGTCAAAATACCTATCCGTGATGTTTAAATAACATACAGGAAGTAAGCATTGCACATATGTGTTTTGAATATAGTATTTACCAATTATGGACTTTTGACGAGATCCATAAGTTGTATATGGTGAACCTGTTCAGACAAAATTGACCGAGAAGGAATCCGGGTGTCAATATTATCTAACAAGTCCATATAATTAATATAATATATAACATAATATGTAAATAATGTATTAGAAACAAGAATGTGTCCACAGTACACGGATGCCCCACTCACACTATCATTTTCTATGTTTAAAGGACTGTGAAATTGGAATAAATTCTCTAATTTGGCATTAAAATTAGAATGATCTTATCAAAGGGAACATGTATACTAAGTTTCAAGTTGATTGGACTTCTACTTTATCAAAAACTACCTTGACCAAAAACTTTAACCTGAAATTTGCACTATCATTTTCTATGTTCAGTGAACCGTAAAATTGGGGTCAAAACTCTAATTTGGCATTTAAATTAGAAAGATCATATCATAGGGCACATGTATACTAAGTTTCAAGTTGATTGGACTTCTACTTTATCAAAAACTACCTTGACCAAAAACTTTAACCTGAAATTTGCACTATCATTTTCTATGTTCAGTGAACCGTAAAATTGGGGTCAAAACTCTAATTTGGCATTTAAATTAGAAAGATCATATCATAGGGCACATGTATACTAAGTTTCAAGTTGATTGGACTTCAACTTCATCAAAAACTACCTTGACCAAAAACTTTAACCTG
Source organism: Mytilus edulis (assembly GCF_963676685.1). Classification (NCBI taxonomy): domain Eukaryota; kingdom Metazoa; phylum Mollusca; class Bivalvia; order Mytilida; family Mytilidae; genus Mytilus; species Mytilus edulis. The sequence continues at coordinate 27,679,938 of NC_092354.1, forward strand.
AAGCCAAAAACTTTAACCTGAAATTTGCACTATCATTTTCTATCAGTGAACCGTAAAATTGGGGTCAAAACTCTAATTTGGCATTTAAATTAGAAAGATCATATCATAAGGAACATGTGTACTAAGTTTCAAGTTGATTGGACTTCAACTTCATCAAAAACTACCTTGACCAAAAACTTTAACCTGAAGCGGGACAGACGGACGAACGGACGAACGAACGGACGAACGAACGGACGAACGAACAGACGAACGGACGCACAGACCAGAAAACATAATGCCCCTCTACTATCGTAGGTGGGGCATAAAAATAGAATTCAATGATGTTTTGTGTACTTTCAAATTTCATGTTGCAAGATCTTCAATACTCTATATATTTTATTTTTACTTCTTCAAGTAACTAAAAAATCCTTGTACAAGTAGCTGACTGCTAGTGTCATCAATTGATTTAACACTTTTCTGATTGAAAGTGGTGTTGACTGCACTGAAGACACTTCACATCCACGAAAGCATTTTCTTCTGTCTGCATTTCCAAAATATTTGTTATACTTCATATAGATAAAACTACAAAATATTGTGCAGGAAAAGCTATTCATATTCCTGTATTATTACATGCACAGAGTGAAAAAACATAAATGCCAATGGCACATGGAAAGCTTTGAAGTAATATATATATATATTTTTTATACAATACATTTTATAATGTGACATGGAAAAATGAAGTATAATAGAACAATACAAAGTTTTTCAAACATTTTTATTTTATTTTATAAAGTTTTTGGAAACTATGATTTAAATATTGTGTTTAAGAGGATTACCAAGGTATGAAGGAATGGGCACCTGTATGGCAGGGCAGAGTCTGTCAGCAGAGGAAAAACTTTGTTAAAAAGAAAAGCCACCAACCAGACAGCAGACAAATCAGCTAAACAACTGTTTAAGAAAATTGTTAGCCAGGTTTGTCATGAAGTTTATTGTCTAAATAAGTCTTAGACAAATCCATGGCAGCAAACGCGCTCTCGAGTCAGATAATGACTTTCGTTTCTCTTTTATCGGAATTTGTTTAGGTTCCTGTTCTTCAGTGTCTGATGCATCTCTATCAGGAAAAGCTTCCATGTTTAATATAGAGAGCAGAAAAAGCATGTCCCGCTTTGCAATGACTTCGATTGCCAAAAACTAATTATAATTCACTTATATTAACAAAACCTAACCCAAAAACTTGACAATCTGTTGACAACTACATCCAAAAAACTTCATTTTCATTAACAACCACAATATCACCAGCTGATGATAACAACTTTCATGTATTGAACTCTCTGTATAACTTTGATAAATAAATACATCTCTTAAATGTCTATAGATGAACAGGTTTCAACCTTGATGGAAGATTCGCGCATATGTATTCTCCGTTTTCTTTATATATCTAGGTTTGGTACAATACCACGGTTATTCTTGATGATTTGTCAGATACCATTGTTTCTCTTTACTCTTTTTCGAACAATAAACCACAATTTCGTCTTTATCTGATACAAATCCAACTACTTTAGCTTTAATGGAATAAGGGATAGATTACGAAAAAAATCAATTAAATCTAAAAAAGAAACGGATATTAATAAATATAAGAAACAAAGGAATAAAGTGAATAATATGAAAAAAGAAGCGAAAGAAAATTTTGAGAAAAACTTGGAAAATATAATACTAGATAACGCTTCAGATTCTAAGACTTATTGGAAAATTATGAAGATGCTTATTAAGCCAAATAGAGGATCTAATAACATACCCCCATTAAAAAATATTCTTAATGATGATCGTTTTGAGGAGTTCGCCGATAGAGACGACGAGAAATGCGACATTCTAAATAAGTATTTTTGTTTCATTTCATCGCTAGCAGATGTTGATGCTCAATTACCCGATTTCGACAAAAAAACTAACAATTTATTGAATGATATAGTGATTAGTACTAGTGAAATTGTTGATATCATAAAAACTATAAATCCAAAAAAAGCGTCAGGCCCGGATGTCATTAGTCATAAGATGCTTAAAATTTGTCCCGAAAAAATTGCAATTCCATTATGTATTATATTTAATAAATCCTTGCATCAGTGCAAATATCCTTCCAGCTGGAAAATTGCAAATGTTATAGCCTTATTTAAAAAGGGGGATAGTTCATTACCTTCCAATTATAGACCTATATCACTCATAAGTTGCATAGGCAAAGTCATGGAACGTGTTGTATATAAATATGTTTACAACCACTTACAAAGATTTAAATTAATTTATGAGTATCAATCGGGTTTTCTTCCTAAATGTTCAACGGTTCACCAACTGTTAGAAATATATAATTGCATATTGAACTCACTTGAAAAGAAAGAGATAAGTTGTTTTGTTTTTTGCGATTTCTCTAGAGCCTTTGATAAAGTTTGGCATGATGGTTTATTACATAAAATGAAGGCTTATGGTATAAATGGAAATCTGTTAAAATGGTTTAGAAGCTACTTAAGTGATAGAAAACAAAGGGTGGTTATCAAGCAATCTTCTTCAAAACTTTGCAGTATTTCAGCTGGAGTTCCTCAAGGGTCGGTCCTTGGACCATTACTTTTTATAATATATATTAATGATATTGCAGAAAGACTTATTTCTCTGTGCAGACTCTTCGCAGATGACACATCGTTCAGCTGTGCGGATCGTGATGCTTTTCAGATAGAAACTGTGATAAACCATGATCTAGAAAAGCTGAACGAATGGTCCAAAAAATGGTTAATGTCTTTTAATCCAGATAAAACAGAAATTATGTTATTTTCTAATGTTGAAACCCCAGAAATGAACTTTATATTCAATGATAAAAATATACCTATTACAAATATTCATAAACATTTAGGGGTTACATTTAGCAATGATGCTAAATGGAATGCCCACGTTGATAATATTATCTTAAGCACGTCTAAACATATAAATATGCTAAGGAAGTTGAAATATAAACTGAGCAGGAAAAATTTAGAAAAACTCTATTTAGTTTTTATAAGACCTTTATTTGAGTATGCAAGTGAGGTTTGGGATAATATTGGGGTAGGTTATGTCAATAAACTGGAGCAATTACAGCTCCAAGCTGCTAGGATAGTTACGGGGTTACCTATATTCACAAGCTCAAGGATTATTTATGAAGAACTTGGATGGGAAACATTAGCTGAAAGAAGAGAGAGAAGAAAAATCCAAATGTTTTATAATATTCAAAATAATCATGTTCCAGAATATTTGTCAAATTTAATTCCCCAAAAAATACAAAGTATGACGGTCTATCCTCTACGTAATGGAAATGACATCATTATTCCATTCTGCAGACTAGCATTAACTAATGATTCTTTTATTCCATCAACCATACGTCTTTGGAATTATCTTGAGGATTCAACTCGTGATGTGGAATCAATTAATAAATTTAAAACTGAACTAAAAAACCGTTATCCTCAGAGTAATATATTTGTACCGAAGCAATATGAATTTGGAAATCGAAAATTGAATATAATTCTCACCCAACTTCGATGTTTTGCATCATCCTTAAACTATGATCTATATAGTGTCAATATTATTTCTGACCCTTCCTGCCGCTGTGGTGTAAATCGTGAAGATTCCTATCATTTCTTTTTTAAATGTATATTATATTCAGACATACGAAATAAAATGTATGAAAGTCTGCGCTGGCTTCCAAATGATTGTAAAATTAACATAAAACTACTTACCTCGGGTAGTTGTCTTCTTTCTCTAGAGCAAAACCAAACCATTTTCAAAAATGTCTTTGAGTTTATTAAAAGTTCGGAAAGATTTCAAATTGTCTAGGTAGCAAACCATGATCGCACACACATCATCATCTAAAGTTCTTTTCTCCTTTTTTGTCCTTTTTATTTTTTCGTTTTTTTTTTGTTTTTTTTTTGTTTTTTTTTTTTAATTATTATTTGTTTTTTTTTTGTTGTGTTTTTTTTTTTGTGTTTCTGTTTTCTAAATAATGATTTATATATTTTTATTTTTAATTTTTTTTCTGTATTATTATTGTTTTCTTTTTCTTCAATTATCCGTCTTTTGATCCATATTTATATATATATTTACTAAATAGATATACCATTCTATACATGCATGCTCATACATATATTTTTGTATTATATTGCTATAAATGTTAAATGGAGAAGACTTCATAAGTCTGTTTGACTTGTGTCTTATCCAATTTGTACTTTAACAAATAAAATATGTTTAAACTAATGGAATACTGGGGAAAATAAAGAAAATGCAATGAGATAGGAATGAATAAGACAATATGTACTAATAGTGAAATTATATGTGACAACAAATTTTGCGAGATACATATTCATGAACAGGTCCAAATAAAGATTATAAAATATTTTTGTATTGATTTTGTTTTTACATTGTACTTTTTTATATGTTCAGTGTATGTTCACTTGTGTCAATGTGTCTTTTGCTTGAGTCAAGCCAATTCAATTAATACTTAAGTGCATCTTTCTATGTTGTGATGTTGTTTCAGATATGGGTGAAGGTTTGGTATCATTATCACGTTAGTCACAAGACAAAAACATGTCTTTGAGCTGATAAACCAAAATCTGTCAGCGAATCAGAAGACGATTTACATCAAAAATTAATTATTCATTAATTTTAAAGAAACCTGTTAGCCAAACCCCTCATTTTTTTTTAGAACAGTGCGAACATTTTTTTCGACATTACATACTCATTGTTAGAAGTGATGCATATACCTCCCTTATAGAGTCTTCATATCCCACCTGAAATGTTTTAACTATTTGAGACTTAATTAAGTCTTAATATTTTCTTTCGAAATTTCATTTCCAAACTCCGTATGCAGGTGCTACTGGTGTTCTGCTACTTTTGTTCACAATTGGAAAGCTAAAATCATTTCTTTTGTAGTAAAGTTTTGTTCTCAACCGACCCTTATTGTGAATTTCATTCCATATCTTCTTATTTCTACTGGTACATACGAAAGTATATTTTACATCTACCCTTTCCTATTGTGTAAGCTTGTCAGTCATACTCTGAATTCAACCAGCCTCAAACTAGAATAAAGAAGTTGGGCAATTCCTGGAATTTATTTAGTATTGTTCTTTTCGCCATCGATATCAGTTACTGTCCACAACAACTCTTACTTGTTCATTTTGTCTTACACTTACATAGTTATTTGCCTTATAATGTTCGTAGCCGAGGACAATATTTTATGCAATACACCAGTAGGTTTTTTTTTCTTATTTTTTAGTAATTTAACAAGAGCAGGTAACAAAGTCGGCATCCACTTGTGTCTGCACTCTGAATCATATAAAATGCATATAAAAAAGAGAAATCACCATTTTTTTAAAACAGTGTTTGGTCAATTAATTCATAATTTAAAGCATCATGAAAATGTCCAAGGTGAACAGACAACTGATCTTACATATTGTTACAGTTATTGCAATTGAAAATTCAAAGATAGTCAAAGACGGACGAAAGATACCAATGATATGCTTCAACTGTTTCGGCCATCGAGGAGCGACACAACTGGAAGGAGCAGAAGGTAACAGCAGGTGAGGACCTGGACAGGCCAAGTTGTTACTCGGACGTGAATGCAACCAGAAACCCGTGATCGTCAGAAAATTATCCTTCTGCACTATTTTTTCAAAGGTCAAAATATACAGCTGTGCGGCATATTTTCAACATTAATAAAACTTCTTAGAGTTTAAACTAACACTAAATTTCTTGACTACCGCTATCTCGACTGTAGGGTAACCACAGATTTCAATGTAAACAATATTCGCATGTATATTTACTGGTAACATTCACAAGTTATGTCTCTATGGGATGCAACTTAGAGATCAGAACTGGGAACCAGTATGTAAACAAAATGAATTATCTATGAATATTCCGCATCTCCCCAACAGAGGCGTGGTTTGAGAAACAGCTGTAATTGCAAAGTGCAACCTATAGATATATTACAAAATAGTTCTAGGTAGAAAGCTGGACAGCATTGATGATTCAGATGTTCTGAGTAGTGACACGAATAATATAATGGTAGAAAGGGATAATATATTAAAGTCCGCAAAGACAGAGATGGACGAAATACACAACCTTCGTCTATGTCTAGAAGTGCAGTTCTATGTCGAGGTGAGCGTTAATCAACGTCAGTGGGATAATTATATGTAGTTTCTTATATATGTCGTGTACATTTTATTATTTTGTACAGGTTATTACTTGTACAAAAAGTTTGTAAGAGTAATTACTTGTATGGCATCATACAAGTTATTACTTGTAAAAATATAATTGTATCCGTAATTACTTGTACATTTTTGTTGAGAAAAAGGTAATAACTTGTACATGACAATATCTTTGAGTTTCATTTGTTTCTTCTTTTACATTAAATGTTTTATTCAAAAACTCCTTTCTGTGGGTTTGTCAGTCCGGATCTTTTTCTTTATTTGTTTCAACTATGAACATGTATTACTGCTAGTAGTCTGTTGTTATTTATGTGTTATCGTCATTTTGTTTATTTGACTTGGTTACATCTTCTGGCATCCGACTCGGACTTCTCTTGAACTGAATTTTAATGTGCGTATTGTTATGCGTTTACTTTTCTACATTGGCTAGAGGTAAAGGGGGAGGGTTGAGATCTCATTGTTTAACCCCGCCGCAATATTGCGCCTGTCCCAAGTCAGGAGCCTTTAGCCTTTGTTAGTCTTGTATTATTTAATTTTATAAATTATTGGTGTTAAAATTAAACAAGGCAGGGCACATATTACCACTTGAAGAACCAGATAAATTTCTGAAGATTGATTATTGGTTGCTTAACGTCAAGTGGCAAATATTTGATGCATATTCAGGACGAGAACAAGTTCACAATAGATACAATAGGTAGGTTTTGTCAAAATAGAGGCCATCTAGGATGATGGTCTGGGAAATTTGGACTGCCACTGGGGAAATGTGGGTATTTTGGATAGGGACACAAATTTAGCCTTGCAACAGGCCACATACGGACTCCTCAACGACCTGTTGTAAGGGTTCTTAACGTGAAAAGAGCGGGGCACTCTCTTTACACGAGGCATCGGATTTAACATCCTCAATCTGACCGGACGTGACTGAACTTTTCTAAATTTTTGTCCCTAAAAAATATACTCTCATTTTTCCAGTGGCAGTCCGAATTTACCCGACTATCATCCCAAATGGCCTCTATTATGACAAGTCCTACCTATTGTATTTATTGTTAACTTGTTCTCGTCCTGAATATGCATGACATATTTGCCACTGGACGTTAAGCAACCAACAATCAATTTTCCAATTTTTATCAATTCATTCTGAAGATATATCAATGTCCATGGTAATGAGCCACTGGACGTAAAGCAAATAACAATCAATAATTCAATCACGGAAATTCACCTTCTCTTCCACTTTTTATCAATTTATTCTAAAGATATATCAATGTCCATGGTAATGGGGCTTTGAAGAGGAATATCGAATTGAAAATAACTCATTTTATTAACACACAGCAAGAAACCTTGCTTTGATAAATATATATGAACACACTAAATGCGTTCTTTTAAATTATTAACACATTTACTAAATTTCAAAGTTCTTCAAGTACGAAATTGAAACATATTTTATTTATTTTACAGATTTCAGCGGCAACCACAGTGTCAAGAGTATGGTCAGTGCTTTGATTTCTAGTCAATTAATAGTCATTTTCTTGTTCTTTGACCCAGTTTTGAACGAGAATGGTTTAAGCCTATCATGATGCACAATTTGCATTTTAGATGTCGCTGTCTTTTAAGCTTATATATTAAATCCGATATAACTTCTACAACAAGTTATGGGCCATCCTAATTCCTTTGTAACTTTGGACTCCGTTTTGGCTTTTAAATTTACAAAAAAATAGGCAATACTACATTGCCTGTCTGGTATGTGTTCTCATGTGCCGTAACATCCTAGGACTGAATTTAGTCGTTTCATGTTCTGATGAATGTCATTAAAGCCCAGGAAAGGTGATCATTCCTTTTAGAAAGTCTATGGTATCGATAATGCTTATTATATTCGTATGTAAGAGGTATTGTAATTTCATGACATCATTGTCCTTCCTTTTAAGGCGGGTTAATTATAAGTCATCAAGCCACCGTCTATAGATCTTGTTAGCACAACTACGATTAAACCAGTCGGAAATAAGGTGTGTTTATAATAACCTTTGAAACACATCTTATTGAATTATGGATTAGTCATTTTCTGAAGTCTAAATAATTTTCCCTACCCGAAAAAATATGTTGATTGAGTCATGTTTTGATTTATTGTCATTTTGTTTTATCTTGCTGCTCTTGAGATCTGGAAATGATCAAATGAATGTTTGTGAAGGTTGTACTACTGATCTGAGCTCTGGAAAAACGATGGTCAGATGAATGAGGGTGAAGGTTGTACTGCTGATTTGCGCTCTGTGAATAACGATGTTCAGATGAATGATAATGGGGGTTGTACTAATGAACTGAGCTCTGGAAAGGACGATGTTCAGATAAATGATTGTGAAGGTAGAACTGCTTATTTGCACTCTGGAAAGGACGAAGGTCAGATGAATGATGGTGGAGGTTGTACTACTGATATGAGCTCTGGATATAACGATGGTCAGATGAACGATTCTGAAGGTGGTGCTGCTGATCTGCGCTCTGGAAAGGTCGATGGTCAGATGAATGATGGCGAGGATGGTTGTACCGTAGGTACTCGAGTAAAAGTCGATCCGTGGTAATTTCTCTTTTTAATATGTATCTTATATGATTCAGAGTGCAGACACAAGTGGATGCCCCTTTCAGCTTTAAAATCTAAGGATTCAGTCTCGACCCTCCTACACGTCGGTCTAAATTGGGACTTTTTTGCAGCAGACTGTAACTGATCATCGGTAAAATCAAGAAAATAAATTGAGTTTTATGCATTGAATGAATGTTTGATTCTTGAAATGATGATATAGATTTGATGTTCATCCTAAAAATGTATTCTGTTGATAATAATAAAGATGTTATCATTTCTTGATTCTTGTTTTTATTCACTGTTTGATTTTGCCTCGTGATGTTTACGTAAGGCATCAATGATTTTGTAGTGTATGACCAAACACATATTGTGTAAAAAAAAAAACACCGAGTATAAAGCAACATGAACCTAAATAAAATATAAGTCTAATTATAAAATTCAATTAATCAATTAAATCATTCATATATTGAGACATATCATAGACACCATCAACATTAAAAATGAATATTACTGTTCAAAGTCAAAAGCACAAATGTTTAGCACAATGTTAAATCAGTACGAGAATATCATAAAGTTCACAACATTGTCATTATTCACGTGAATCTTGTAGCCCAAACCCAAAAATTTCTTCATCATCACTATATTCCTGGAATAGGAGTTGCATTTGGCGATCGGATAGTGGAATGTCGCCGTAGATATCATCAAGTTCACTTTCTTCTGGTTCAACCTCTGCTGCAGTAGTGTTGTCTGATGATTTGATGAGATCATCGTAGAGAGTCGTCTTCTGAACCATCCATTGCATTCGAAATGCCAGACTTCTTGAAGGACTTGATGACAGTTTCCTTCTGAATGGAATCCCATGATGTGATTGTCAACTCGCAAACCTGTTGATAACTTTCTCGTTTCTTGTTACCGCCTTTTGTGTATTTGTTCGTACCACTTATCATTCATTCTGTCCACAATTTCCTCATTTGCGTCTTCAATGGTTCGTTAAGGCTGTTCTATTTTAGCCATGGCTAGAAAAGCCATAAGAAAGATGTTTGTCAGACACCACTTTTTGATGGATCTTTAAGAACAATATTTGACGCAACAGCAGAACATATGCTAATATTTTCAACTAACAATGGCATGTCAAAAGCAGTTCTTACAGGGAGTTTACAGCGTGCGAAATATATCCTTCCTATAAAGAAGCACTTATTATCACCAATCCACTTCTGATGCCAAGTATACAGTACAAATGCTGCATTAATGACTGTAAATGCTTTCCAATAAATGACAATGTCCGCAATTGCTCAGTGTGTAATGAATTGCTACATTACAAAGACAGTAATAGGTGTAAGAAAACTTACAACTGCGTGCATGTTGTCCCTGGGGTCAACCGCTGGTACGGTACAAAAAATCTGGCAAAACTTATACATGCAAATAAGGTGAAAATAAACGTCTACTGACGGTAAAATATTCAAAGATCAGATGAAACATGGTATTTCTAAAGATTTTGATGAATCTGGCTGTGTGCCGCTAGCTTTGTTCACAGATGGAGTTAATCCAAATAAAAACACTGCAGCCATTAAATTGATCTGGCCTATCATTCTAACTTGGATAACTCTTCCACAGGATATTCGCTATTTCTTAGGTCCAATGATGTTGTTGGGAATTGTACCAGGTCATGGACGTAAAGAACCAAAATCTCTCAACCCCTATATATCAATTCTAGTTGATGAACTACTTGGGTACATGGAATGAAAGATGTATGACTCCCATATAGAGGCACTTGTTCCTGTGAAGATTGCTTTGATGCAGTACTTGTGCACAGGAACTGCATTTATCAGGCCAAGCTGCATTGGGATCGTGTGTGTTTTGTAAAGATGGTGTCCGAAGCAACACACTCAACAAGGCTATACATGTTTGTGGTAGACCATTTTTATCTACAAATTCGCCACTACGACTTGACACAAAATCATTTGCCATAAAGAGTACAAAAAAAAGTCCGAAACCAGTCTTTCACTAATGAGAAAGAAAAAGGCGAGAGTTCGATTAAAAACCAAATAAAAAGCAAATTTGTGTAAAGGGTATTATCCATCCACTCACCTCACTACCATATTTTGATAGACTTAAGCAGATGCAGACCGATGGCATGCACACTATCTCTGGTGTCATTATCAACATACTAGACTTGACTGGTGGCAAAACAGATACCACTAAAGTTCGTACTTGTAAATAATACCAACGACTTGAAGATAGTTGGCAGGAACCAAGAAAAACAAGCTGCACCCAAGACTCCTACATTTATACCAAACAGAGATGAGTCAAGGACACGGACTTGAAGTCCTTCTCCTACGCCTGCTCGAGCTAGACTAATTTCACCTAATAGAGATGTATCAAGAGGACACAACTCTCAAGTCCTACATGTAGGTAGGATCAATCAAGACTAATTTCACTTGACAGAGATGTATCAAGAGGACTTAACTCAAGTCCTACATCAATCATTGGTGGTTACACCAAATAGAGATGCCTCAAAGAGACGGGACTCAACATATAGGCCTGTTCCTTCTACTAGTGGCCGACCCAGACACTTGATTGTTGATTTTTGGTTGCTTAACGTCGAGTGGCAAATATTTTATGCATATTCAGGACGAGAACAAGTTCACAATGAATACAATAGGTAGGTTGATATAATAGAGGCCATCTGGGATGATGGTCGGGGAAATTTGGACTGCCACTGGAAAATGAGGGTATATTGAATAGGGACAGAGATTTTGCCTTGCAACAGGTCACCTACGGACCCCTCAAAGAGTTGTTGCATTTTCTGTGCTTTCTGTAAAATACTTGGTGGGGTCAGGGCCACGGGTAATAACGAAAAGACACAAGATATGGTTTTTTTTTTGGCAATACATATTTAATAAGTATATTTTATATATGATATGATTTTTAAAATAAAATAAGAAAATAGGATTTGATTATAGAAAAAAACAATCAAGTTTAATACTAAACTTTTTCCGACTCCTTTTTTGGTACTGAAAAAAATTACCCTGAATAACCCAGGTTACGTACTATAATTGGAACGCCCTAATTAAACATGTTTTGATGCATCTGCTAAAGATGGATTGTCATGACCTTTTTATGAGCGGAAAGATAGATTGAAAAAAAATGCATGACCAATAAATTTAATTTAATTTAGGTTGATGTTCTTAATCTGTCATAGATGTTTAGGACACGAATGACAGCCGGATGATATAATGAGTGCTTTTAAAAAAAGTTGAATTGAATTGAATACAGCTGAAAATTATCAGTATTTCAAACTAAATAAAAACTCCGTTCTGAGAAAATTAAGTTCTATTACATGATAACGATATTTATTAACAATCTTGAAAATTTCTTTTTTTTTGCTGCTATAATTTAATAAAGTGCTGACAGGATAGTTTTAATTTAAATTAATTACATTCAGATGTTAAATAAATAACAACAACAAAGAAACAGATTGTTTTTATTGATCTTGTTACGACTTCTTCGATTTTCTTTTGAAAAAATGTAATTTGTTACAATTTTCTTACTCTGTCTAATATCTGTGAATGAACAATCTGTGTTTTGTCTTGTATGAATGTGTTACTGTACGTAATTCTGGTGAATCTGACCGGTATGAATCTGTCTATTTCAGATAGAAGAAAAATGGCAGCAAATTTAAATATCTTTGATGATGATTCCATTTAAACTTGGAGCAAGTAAGTATCTACCTGAATTTTCCTTTGTTGTAATTATTTTGTACACATTCGTTTTACTCAATCCAAAGTCTCATTAATAATCAATTTAAATTTTTGAACGATTGAAACAATTTGTCTTTTCAATATCATAAAATATATTTCAATAAGTGTGAAAGATAAAAATGAATGATTTATCTTTTTATTCCTTACAGTTCTCAAATGAATCGATTTCTCGAGGAGATGCCAGGATTTGGTGACGAGGAGAGGGGAGTGTAGAGCAGTCCCATCCATTTCGGGACGACTTTCAAACCAATAGTTTCGCAAGTTTCTTTTCTTTTCTTGTAACTTGATGTCAATATAACCAGCATTTTACTTACTATTGAAGGTTTTTTTTGGTCAACAATTCCCAAGTTTATTCTCGGAATGAAAATGTTTCTTTTCAACATGCAACACATTATTTCTTCTTTTGTTTCTTTTTTTTTTTTCGTTTTCGGATGATAAATTTGTGTATTTATTATCGTAAAAAAAAAGGATTTGCATATATTTTATCTTATGTTTCAACATGTATGTTTTCCAATCGTAGATATTCAAAACTTCTTTTTTTAATTTTTACAGTACCGGGAAAGGGTTTTATGAAAATAGAATCTTTGATGATGCATCTTCTTCTTCAGCCCTGTAAGTTTTGATTCATATGATTTTGTTTATATTGTTGATTCGGCTTGTTTAAATGATTATAATCCCACGGTGTAAAAATTCCTATAACGCTTAGATAATTAATGTGTACGTAGCATAAACGTTCCTAATGAATGGACTATTAAACTGATGAATTTAGTTATATACTGTTGTTCCTATTCTTTTTTATGGGATGGAACAGGAAATAGAAGATTAAGAAAGAATTAAGAGAAAAAAAAAACGTTTACAATTGGAGGTAAAAAAAAATATGTGACCCAGATTAATATCTGTTGTAGAGTTGTCACTGACTCAGACAATATATATTTATATATGTAATTCTTTTTTAGAAAAGAAGGTAAAAAACAAGAGAAAAAGAGAAAGAAAATAGGAGAAAGATGTAAGTTCTTTTCCTGAATGAGTACTAAAAGATCAAAATGTTATATTAAAATACGATAAATGATCACTATTATTAGCTCACCTGACCTGAAAGGCCTTATTTATATAAAAAAAATGAACGAAAAAACAAGTATGTAAACATTTATATGCGTGAATTTAAAAACTAGACATTATGATCTTGAAAAACAACTTTAATATTATTTGTATCATTTTGATATTCTAACTTGCAGCAATTGCTTTAAATTGTAACAAATTTCGAATTAGCTCTCGCCGCGATATAGCCTTTTTGTGCTAATGCGACGTAAAGCAACCAACAATCAATCAATCATCAAAAACTTTAACCTGAAGCGGGACAGACAGACAGACGAACGAACGGACGCACAGACCACCTACTATCGTAGGTGGGGCATAATATCGTAGGTGGGGCATAAAAAGGTAATAAGTTGTTTTTGCATCTGTATGAATTCCGTTAATTTAACAAAATAATTCATAAAGAAATTAAAACAAATATAAGTAAATAAATTATTTTATTACTTTTATAACACAAATTCAACTTTGGATTCAAACAAGCGTAATGTAACACAAATAATACAACAGCCAGACATCAAATCACACATACCCCAAGGGTGACTGGGGTATAGAAATATGGTCACTTGGTTTTCTCCAGACCGGCAGTAAAACGCTTGCCGAAGTGGGGCGTCCGTTTGGCTGTGCGGGATGTATCAAGTTCGCAGTCACGTCCGGTCAGAAGGGGGACGTTAAATTCGATGCCTCGTGTAAAGAGAGTGCCACGCTCTTTGCACGTTAAGAACCCTTGCAACAACTCTTGAGGTGGCCTGTTGCAAGACAAAATTTCTGTCCCTATCCAAAATACCCTCATTTTTCAGTGGTAGTCCAAATTTCCCCGACCATCATCCCGGATGGCCTCTATCGTATAAACCTACCTATTATATTTATTGTGAACTTGTTCTCGTCCTGAATATGCATGAAATATTTGCCACTGGACGTTAAGCAACCAACAATCAATCAATCAAATCACACATTGTAGCATAAACATTAGACAATCACTGTATACAAGTCTATTAAAGGTGATTAATCTGTTCTACTTGTAGAAGGTGGGAGGCTGCATCACCAAACTCTACTGTTGTGACTTCCTGGTTGCAGTGTCCGACCTCAAGTTCGTCTAATATGTTGTTGATTTCTACATACTTCTGTTTTGGGGCCACTCTCTTCCTACCGGCTGTATACTGAATCATGGTAGGGCGTTGAAGGCTTCCCCATGTTTCAGATGTTTAATTAGTTCAAAGATGTTTGGATGTGCATGCATGACTAGATGATGATTTGTTGTCCTAGAACCATGTTGGTAGTGGTTCCAAAGGTGATTGTTCTGTTCAACCCAGTATGTTGTTACATAGAAAAAACTCCAATATATTTATCATAATTTTTCTTTATTTTAAAGTATTTCTTTGATAAATAAGAAAAATATTACAAATAAACAAGGTATTATAACAAAACAATATATCAAATATGTTATGCTTTGAAAGAAATACAGGTAAATTTTAGTGAAAATCTAATTAATCTTGATTGGTATAAAAACAAATTATTTATCAAAACATCTACTGTTATTTGCAAGTGGAAATAGAAGGAATATTATTTTTAAAAGGGGGAATAGGAGGAAGACACCATATATGGGAATCCAAAATATAAATATTGTCACTGAGGCAACACTTTATTTGACTAGGATACTTCAACGAGGGGCTCCTATAACGGTACATTTTGCAGATACGGATCAATCAATCTCGACCATGATCTTTGTTTTTTGGTAGTATGCATATTGTAATAAAATTAGGTTGAGGCAAACTAAAATGAGAATGCAGACACCATTTTTTAGATGATCAGCAAAAACCGACTGGTCAAACGGACATGGGTATTACTTATGGCTCCCTTTATTATTGGGCATACTAATGAATAAAAAAACCATGATCAAAGAGTTCCGTCTGGGGCTGTAGATTAAGAGACTTGTAAACCATTTACAATGAATTTAAGAATGCATACTAGTTTCACTACTGAAAATATTGGTTCTCTCAAGAGTTTCAACTGTATGTGTTGAGCAAAGAAATGATGCAGTGATTTGCTGATCGCAAGACCGGGAAGATCGATAATATTGAGTACAGTGACTGACTGCAGATTTAATTCTAACAAAGTGTAGATATTTTCAAAACTTTCTCAAGAGTTACCTTCATATCTGTCTTCTCAATACAGGTAAATGACCGTCCAGGCTTTGCTGCTGTGTTCACACATTGTTTTAAATCTTTTAATTTCTTTACTGTAATAGTTATAAGTTAAAGTCATATGAAACGAGTGAGTGGTGAAAAATAATGTTTGTCCAATTCTTGAACCACTGCATTTATGCATCATAAACTTAGTCCCCTGCGCACGTTTTTATCATTATTTTTGCAAATATATCATATAATCGTCATTTTTATTCTCTCTGTTTGATATGATTTAACAAATATGGCTGCTCATCAAATCCCGTGTTTTGAAGCCGAGTTTTACCGATTGTCACCTATAGTAAACAAATCACAAAACGCATGGGTATTGATGCCCAAGTTAGCACTTTCCCACTGTATCCATCAATTGCAGCCACATGAGTAAGACCAAACATAACTTGTTTCTCGTTCTGGTCGCAATACAGTTTATGTCCAAAGTATTCTGCTCGGTATGGTATTGGGTTCAGATTTCTCGCTCCCTATAAAGCAGAATTTATATTACATTGTAGTAAAGCTAACAATTTGTATTTAAACCTAAAATATTATCAAATCAACAATTACGGACAATTTTAAACACAACACTCTATTTGTTGGGCTTAATATACCTACACATATATATAACAGGAGCGATTTCACCTTTTGCGAGTGTCGCGCTGATATGTTTGTGGCGTTTTGTCTAATTTTTGTACATGTTTACGTGGGAACATATTTGTTTACATCCTTCTATAAAGCACCATCAAACACTGTGATTCTAGTTTGCATGGCTATGTGTATTTGAGAAGCATAGACAGACAGACAGACAATTTTGGATAAACAAAACTTGCAGCAATTTTACCCCCACCCCCCTTTTCCAAACTATTGGAATTTTTTTTTTTTTATCCTACATTGATCTTTTTATGTCGTTTCGGAGTGTGCCTCATATTGACTCCCATCTGGACCTTATATTGACTCCCATCTAGAAATTAACAATGAGGGTGGTTTGAAAACTAAACTTGGGAATAAAGAGATGATTTCAGTTTCCAAAGTGTGAACTATTTTTTGTCTATCTGTCAACTGATTTTTATAGTTCGTTTTTATGTTGTACTGTTATACCACTGTCCCAGGTTAGGGGGAGGGTTGGGATCCCGCAAACATGTTTAACCCCGTGTTGAATAATCTAAATAAATCATGCGTTGTGTTTTCTATTCGTTTAATCGTTGTGATAGCTAACGAATATAATATAACGTCACATAGTAAAGCGTTATGGTCATAACGTTACCATAGCGTAATGTTTGTACTTCGTGTATTTTCCGACACCCCGCCACGTTATGTATGTATGTGCCTGTCTCAAGTCAGGAGCCTGTAATTCAGTGGTTGTCGTTTGTTTATGTGTTACATATTTGTTTTTCGTTCATTTTTTACAAAAATAAGGCCGTTAGTTTTCTCGTTTGAATTGTTTTACATTGTCTTATCGGGGCCTTTTATAGCTGACTATGCGGTATGGGCTTTGCTCATTGTGAAGGCCGTACGGTGACCTATAGTTGTTAATGTTTATGTCATTTTGGTCTTTTGTGGATAGTTGTCTCATTGGCAATCATACCACATCTTCTTTTTATATTGCCATTTATATTAAAGTAGCAACACTCCAATTAACATCATCCTTTCGTAAATTGTACGGACACCATTATGAGTTGGTTAAACGTTAAGGACAACGTTTTACAGACGATAGTGGATAAGTACCTTACATCGTTACTACAATTCATTTCCCTGCACAATTACTTACCAAATTAGAATTATTAACAGGCGTGTACTAAGTTTAAGCAACACGACGTTCGCCACATAATGAGCCGAATCTGCTAACCCCATTGTAGCACGTGAGATGACCCTCAGTTTTGGTGGGGTTCGTGCCGCTTCGTCTTTATTTTTCTAGGTTGTGCTTTGTGTACTAATGTCTGTCTTTTTTAGTTTACTGTTTAATCGAAGGCGTTGTCAGTTTATTTTCGATTCATGAGTTTGAATGTCCCTCTGGTATCTTTAGCCCATCTTATATGCTTCGGGCCAGGTAAACTAAAAATGAAAAAGACAAACAATCTTACACATAACACAACATAGAAAACTCAAGATTTATTGATCGTCAATATATTTGTTGAGTTTAAAGGATTCATACGGTATTCTAATGGGAACTAATTGTGCACACTGGCAGATTTATTTTTCTACTCGTATAAAGCAGAATCTAATTAAAAAGATGACCGTTATTTAAAAGGGAAAAAAAAGAAAACTACTAATCTGACTTGAAATTGTTCTAAATGAATCATATTAATATTCAATTATATTATTTAGTTTCATTATACCAATGAAATGTTTACTTATAGATACTTAGAAATAAAAATAAATTGTTCAGCAGAACCGTTAGTCTTACGCGAAACTATTAAATACGAGTGAAAGTTATTGTTAGTGACAAGAGTGTTCGATCTGAATCGCCAAAATGGATCTCGCTGATAAAATTGCGAGTGAAAGACAATAATTTGATAACGTCAACCATATCAGCAATCGAGGAATTGTATTTTCCATCACGAGTTTTTTAAATACCGTGTGGTTTAGACGAAAAATACTTTGGCTTTTTCATTTGGACACTAGATCGTTCAAACAAAGGAAAAGAAAATTACCAAGTGTTCTCACTTCACAAATCAGAGATACAAAGATGTTAAAGGGAATTATAGATATTATAAAATCACAATAGCTAGCAAACATTAAAAACTGGTCAACCCCGATTTTTAGTAATATGGCAGTATGCCTTTATGGTCATATCATATCTTTTCGTATGAATTTATACTAAGCGTTTTCTATTTAAAGGTAAAAGGATTTTCTTATCCCAGGTATAGATTACCTTAGCTGTATTCGGCACCACTTTTTGGAATTATAGATCCTCAAGGCTCTTCAACGTTGTACTTGTTTGGCTTTATATACATTTTGATTTAAGCGTCACTGATGAGTCTTATGAAGACGAAACGCGCGTCTTGCGTACTAAATTATAATCCTGGTACCTTGGATAACTATTTTCTATTGAAAATAGGAAGAATTACCTCCCTTTTCTGATTGTATGATAAAATACAATTTTGACATGGATTTCTTAATTAAACATAAAAACATGTTAAAAAGTGTTCTATCTTAAATTTTTTATGCTATTTTGAAGCATTCTAATGACATCAACCTGAACAGCGTACTACCTTAAATTACAAATTTGATTATTCCTTTTAAACTTGACAAATTGAGACTTGCTATATATTTATAAGGCATATGCAATATTTTCATATGATTTTGTTGTGACATAATCTAAAATACCCATTCTAAAAATTGTATATGTTGGTTCTTGTAGAAACCTTTCTTGGCACACCTGAGAAACAAGTTTTCCACAGAGTTGTTTAAGGGAAACAGATGATGAATGGAAGGTAAATCTGTACAACTAAGTAAGTTAGCAAGCAAGAAAATTATTTGTTTAATATTGACATGTGTTTTTTACAATATATTACCTATTACAGTGAACTATAAATTTAGTAATTAGAATACAGGAAATTTGGGTCAGTAAGTCACTTTAAACATGAATGTCAAGGGTATAACAAACAAAAGAAATAAATTTTCACGTAAAATTGTTCTCTTTCTAAAAGTTTGTAGTTAAGGTATTCAATATTTTTTTTGGATATATGTTTTCTTTTGATGGTAAAGTACATAAATGTCTTTGGAGATATGTTGAAGATGTTAATTGTTGTTTGATTTTACTATCACAATTTAATTTAAATTATAAGATCAAGCCAATGTCTCTAGCTTAAAAATGTATCTTCTTTAGTTTTTCAACCATTACTATTTTTAAGCTTTATGCCAGAGTTTGTTTTGATAAACTAAAAAATATATGAATTTGGAATATAAGGGGATATTTATTGTGTTTTACTACGTGTACAATTTAATTTCCTGTAACCAGTTTGCTAATAAAAGATGCAAGCTATAAAATGTAATATTTTTTTTTTTCAGAGAAAGATACTACAGTACAAAAGGAGTTATAATGTAAAACAAGATTCTGACTTGGTCCTGAAATCTTGTTTCTCATTTGCATATAGAAAATTTGTAGATTTCAGGAACCAAGTCAAGCTCAATGTAAAATAATAATGCACAATAATTTATAAGAAGATAATAAATTAACTTCATAAATTTACATTTGTTAAAAAAGAACTCATCAAGAAATTCTTAAACAATGCTTATTACCAAAAATAGTAATCAAGTTTGATTTTCTAGAGTTATGCCCCCTGACAAATGAAATAATACTGACTTTTTCGTTTCTGTTTTCTAAATTAAGTTTACATGAAGCAAATTCTACGAAACTTACACACAAGACAAAGCTCCAAGTACAAAATTGAGTAGGGTCACTTTTATGTTCTTCATTTATGTCACTTTATAACTTTATATGACATGCAAGCTGGGGCAATATCTATAGCTGTTTCCCACCGACACATTCACCATTCTATTTAAAGCATGCTTTTTTTAAATTGCTCTTTGACATCTTGTTATGGAGCATAATACAATTTATAACTATTAACAGCTACTCAGTGAAACAGGAGAAAATGACCTTCCCAGGTTGGCAAGACACCTACTTGGGCGTTTCAAGCCAGACCTGGGAAGAGATACAATTCTGCTAACAGCTCATCTAGTAAGTAAATGTATATAAACAAAAAAAATAAGCATAAATTAACTTGTAGTCATATGAAATTTAAAAAAAAAAAAGTATTGTAAGAGTTTTGCGGAACCCAGACACTCACCTATTTTTGCTGTAAATCAATAATGGACAAAGTTTATACCGCATAGTCAGCTTTTAATTTTAAAAAGGCCCAGAAATGACAATGTAAAACAATTCAAACGAGAAAACTAACGGCCTTATCCTTAAAAAAAATAACGAAAAACAAACAGGTAACACATAATCAAACGACAACTACTGCATTCTAGGCTCCTGACAGGCACATACTTACATACTGTGGCGGGATTAAACATGTTAACTTAGCGAAATCCCCACCCTCCAACTAACATGGGACAGTGGTACAAATTATGTATAACAGTACAACATAAGAACGAACTATACAAATCCGTTGAAAATGGCTCAACTCAATCAAATGGACGTGGCCTGGTACTTGTAATACCCAACAAGAAATAGACACTAGGAACTTACCAGGATTTTGCCTTGCACTTTTTTTCATTCCTCCAGAAGGTGCCAAAATAAACTAAGTTGGGAAACAGGTTTGAGAACTGTCCCACAGATAAAAATTAAAGTGAGCATTTTTAATTGACATGGACCTTAGATGGACAATAGATACCTGACAATAATTGGTTACTTTAACTGTGTACCTGAGTGGACCATATCAAGCTAAACTCAACTGTTGTTGCTTTTGTCATCTTCTGCAGAGACGAAAAAAAGTGTACGGCAAAATCCAGTTAAGTTATGAATTTTCTAAATCGTACAATGCATTTGAATTTTATTTATCTAGGACATGCTATGCCTGAAAACTTTTCCAGATGGACAAGTTTGCCTGTATTCAGAGACAATTTTGAGGTGAAAAAACGGCCATTTTAGCCATAGGGTTCACATGAACCTTAAGGCTTACTCGCTCAATTTCCCGTAATTCCTGTGCGACGTAACACTTCCAGTTTACACTACTCACACCGACTTATTTTTTCATGTAGAAATCGTTGGCTGCAGCTCTTCATACTGTAAACGACAAATTAATTTTCCATTACCTGTGTGAGGGAAAAATTGTTTCACTCCATGTCCTGTATATTGCAAATGTAACCGGAGAAATTGTCTTTATTTTCGTATGTTAATTATTTGAATCAAATACCATCAAATCTACAGCACCAATTCAAAAACGGGAAGGTATATCATATTGATTGATTGTTGGTTGCTTAACGTCCAGTGCCAAATATTTCATGCATATTCAGACGAGAACAAGTTCACAATAAATACTATAGGTAGTTTGATACAATAGAGGCCATCTGGGATGATGGTCGGGGAATTTGGACTGCCACCGAAAAAGGAGGGTATATTGGATAGGGACAGAAATGTTGCCTTGCAACAGGCCACCTACGGACCCCTCAAAGAGTTGTTGCAAGGGTTCTTAACGTGCAAAAAGCGTGGCTCTCTCTTTACACGAGGCATCGGATTTAACGTCCTCCTTCTGACCGGACGTGACTGCGAACTTGATACATCCCGCACAGCCAAACGGACGCCCCACTTCGGCAAGCGTTTTACTGCCGGTCGGGAGAAGACCAAGTGACCATATTCCTATACCCCAGTCACCCTTGGGGAAAGTTATATCATAATAATGATGGATAGAATAGCTACTCCCATCAACATAGTAACTAATAAACAGTGTTTTTTTGTGCACTGATAGTATTAAAAGATTGTTTTGTTTAACAAAACATTAATCCGTAAATGAACTTTACGGTGAATGGATAGAAAAATGCTTGAATGGTACTACCAACGAACAATACATGAGGCGACTTTTACATTGTAGGACTATCTTTAGGAGACTTTCAAATGTGTTCTTACGAATGATACATTAGTTAACCTATTCACTAGGGGACTATTATTATGTGTCTTTAATGTCTATTCTTTTCATATTCCTCTTAAAGTTAGGATTTGGTAGTCTTGAAAAGTAGGGGCCATACAATTTATTGTACAAATAAAATGCACCGCTGAGCACAGCCTGATACAATCACAGATGTTGAAGCCTGAACAGTTGTGGCAAATTTGGACGCAATATTCAAACTTGATTTTGTCTGAATTTTTGACATAGTATAGGTTTCTGACAAAAGATTAAATAGTTATCAAAAGTACCAGGATTATAATTTTATACACCAGACGCGCGTTTCGTCTACAAAAGACTCATCAGTGACACTCAGATCAAAATAGTTAAAAAGCCAAATAAATACAAAGATGAAGAGCATTGAGGATCCAAAATTCCAAAAAGTTGTGCCAAATACGGCTAAGGTAATCTACTCCTTGGGTAAGAAAATCCTTAGTTTTAAATTGCATGGGTGGTAATCCCTAAGGATGTCAAACATCATTACAACTTGTGGATATAAATAACAAATAAGTAACCATATTATGATCATTAAATATCATATAATTTACAGCACAGTGTGAAAGATGAAAGAAAGAAAAAAATAAACTAGAAAAAGGAAAATTTAATTAATTCATCACTAGTGTTTCAACTTTGTATAAATATCTTGTATTTATATATACATGTACTAAAACACACTCTTGATGTCAAAGGTCCATGACTGAATTAAAATACATATAACTACAAATGTATGTGTAAGCCTTATTTTTGTATTGAGATTGTCATCTGTGATAAAGTTATGTTGATTACAAGATGCCCTGCTTTCAAAATCTTATCAATTATTGGTAATATTAATTATTTGAAAAACAAAAGGTCCTGGAATGAAGTATTTTTAATCAACAGCATTGTCCTATATGAGTTATAAATTAAGTTGAATTCTTTGATTTGTTGTTTTACGTCATGTCGGCTAACAAATTGAAAACTACATATATATACGCCTTATTTTAAGTCCAGACTTTTAGTATTCGTATTGTCATCGTAGAAAGTATTACTGATTAAGATACTACAATAGGGAACATACTATTGGTATCGGTATCAGATTCGACCTGGAACTTGTTAATTATTGGCAATATTAATTATGTGGAAAACAAAAGGGTCTGGAGTGGTGTAATTTTTAATCAATACCTTTGTCTTATAATGGCTATATATATATATAAAGTTGAATTCTTTAGTTTGTAGTTTTTACCCCATGATGGCTAACAAATTGGACCTCGTTATTTTTGTAAATTATAGATTATGTTAGACTTATTTAATTTGTTTTTCCTTATCTGTACAGTATCGTCTTTTATAAATGATCCGGTACATTGTTAATTCGCTGGTTGGTCCTTTTTGTAGTCTTCTATTTATATATGCAGAATAGTACATGTAGTTTTTAAGAATTTAGGAGGTCTCAATATTACCATAGATAAGCATGATAAACGCAGGGGTAAAACAAATATTCAATTTGTCACATGAACAAAGCAATATTGACAAAGCAACATTTTTTACCTATACAATCCATGGAAAGATTTATACATTTTAAAAGTCTAAATCATATGAAAAAGGTAAGGTAGTAAAACCCAAAATTGCCATGTGGGTTATGATGCTCCTACTGAAACTGCCACTTTGATATACATGAAAAGCATTGATATGGTCTTAGTAAATGTCAAGGAGACAACCTCCTATATCAAACTTATTGGCCAATAAAATATATATCTAGATTTTGTCACATGATCTGCAATATGAGGGAAATCTCACTTTATCCGACAAAAAACAAAGTGGATACATGTACTTCCTTTTGTCCTTAACAAATTTTTCTAAGAAATTAAACAAAAATCAGGCCTGAAGATATTAAAAAGAGAATTAATTGGGACACCTAATACCATCTGAAAAACTGTGTCTCAGAAAAGTTACAACCTAAAAATCCCAACAACAAAGCTAAACAGCTGAAATTTCCTCATGACACTAGCCTAACCCTTTTAGCCCACCCAATGCAAAAAAAAGGCAATTTCAGCTTTTACCATCACTTTGCATCTGTCATGACTCCATCAAATTTGAAAAATACCCACTGAGCCAATAAGGACCAAACTTTGGTGGAATGGTCCTTTGATGGTCCCCTTTTTAAATTAAATTATATTGCATATATACAAATTGGCGGCCGTAGCTAAAAATAGAAAAAGGGGTTAATTTTGAAAATATTAAAAGAGGCCATAAATTAAAAATTTAACCTCAAACTACAGATGAGGATTAAGCCAGCAAATGGACCAAATGTAAAATTGAGAGAGGGAATGTGTCAAAGCGACAACAGCCGAAGTCCACCAAAGGGTCTTCAATGTAGCGAAAAACTCTCTCACCCGTACGCGTCATTCAACTGGCCCCTTAAAAAACATGTATACTGGTACAGTGATAATGAACGTCATACTAAACTCCAAATTATACACAAGAAACTAAAATAAAAAATCATACAAGACAAAGGCCAAATTGGGTACAGTCTGATTATTAATCAAAGATGTGCTGATTTAGTTTAGTATTGTACCCTTAAAATGTACTTAAGTTGAGTGAAACAGTCTCATATGAGCCTCTTGTATGTTTTTTATATCAAGCTTTATCATGTTTTTTGGTTCATAATGAAGTGCTAAAACCATGAAAACAAGAGATGGCATCTTATATATTTTCTTTTTTATTCAATTGTATCTTTTTTTATCCGAAGATAAATTAGAGATACATGTACATACTTAGAGTTAATAGCTTCAAACATGTAAAGGTACAAGGTTCATTGGCAAATTACAATACATTGTATAAATAATTTGCAGTTATTGCACCTTTGATGATATTTCAAATTGTGATACCATATTCTATTTTTTACCCAACATTTGAAGTGGCGAGGCATACTTGTATTATGTGATACTCTCATATGTCCGTCCTAATCTGTTCCATAAAAGTTTTTTACCATTTATTACTAAGCAAAATAGCATAACTTCTTCAATTCTTCAATTCTTTTTAAAGCCACATAGCATTTAAAAAAGTTAAAGATTGCATGCTCCCTTAATAGATATTTATTGATAACTACATATTAAATCTATTTCCATTGCAGAGAACAGTCAGTCAAAATGTCACTACATATATAGGTTGGTTACACTACTGCCATTTAAAGGGAAACTTCGCAAAAAAATCAAAAATTGATATTATGTCCATTCTGAATAAAAATGCTCAAATTTATAGATATTAAAGTTTTATTCCGCTAAATAAGAGATCCCCATCGATTTTAAATTTTGAGAATCAATTCTCTGCGTTCCGCCATTTTGTCATCTTCTACGATGAAAAGTCACGATATGTCTATAAACCACAAAGGAACAAAACTACAGTAACCGATGTAGTCGTAATTACGTGTCGATATCTTCAATCGTACGGTTGTTTTATCTGAATAACTAACTTGATACGGAAAATGTTCTTATTTTTTTTTAATAACCATATCTAGTAGTCTGTTATTTTTAAACAGTTAATATTGGAATTAGTTAAAAAGTCAAAGTTCAAATCATAAATAAGTGTTCCGTGGAATTTGTTTTCGAAAATCTAATTCGTTCATTATTCTTTAAAGTAATAAACTTTATTCAAATAAATTCGGATCTTCCCTCATCTGATCACAAGCATGGCTAAAGGTATTACTCCCAAATGTATTGTGAAGGGTGTAAGGTGACACGTCCAGGTATTCAATCGATTTCCTGTCCGGCGGGCTTGCAAGTTCATGCATCGTTTCACCTCTGTATGTATTGATCAGTGTACCTGACCGATCACTTATAACTTTCCATCTTGAACTATCAGGTGCATGTATAATATACATCTCTGTCTTGCGTGTCCGAAAGTGATATAATATACTAGTCATTACTTAACTAATACGCTTGTTTTTAAATAACATTTCTGGTGTAAAGAATATTATTTATAAAAATAATAAATAATGTAAAACAAAAAGATTTGAAGAAATACAAATCTATTTACATATTTCAAGGTTAATTTGGGAAAATGTAATATATACTCGTTGTCAATAGTTTAGGACAGATTGGAACATACCAGACATATTGATTTAGAAAAATGTGCGCACTTGTCGACGATTCGTTTATACGCCTGGATAGAAAGTTACGGAACTATAGCGCAATTCAAAATATATACATGTATACATTGAACATAAGAAAGAAACATACATTTTGTGTAAATTGGGGTCAAAGTTTTGTAAATAGACTAGTCCACGTATAGTACTAGTATGCCAACAGTATATAATTAACGAATTCGAAAGACTATATGTACCAAAAGAAGAAGAAGAAAAAAGAAACAATTTGATTTAAATACAGGTCGATATATAACTTGCTTTGGTTCATCGAAGTTATGAACATAGTAAAATCACAGATTTATATATCAATTAGATTGTTCTCGAATAAAGGACAATTGTTCCGACTTTCATGTAATATATATGCAACTGGACGTACACTATAATCCACAAGGGATGTGAATATTTTCTAGGAGAACTATTGAGTATTTTAAAAAGTTTCAAATCAATTTCGGGATTTATTTTCTTTCTTGATATTCAATGACAGCAATTTAAAGAATAAACTGCTTGTCGGATATTTGTCCGCTTTAGGGGTATTCTTGCAAGTTGAACGGACTTAAAATTACATTCAAAAATAGAGAAAGATAACATTAAATTCGTTGTCTTTTAATTTTAAACATCGTTGGTCAAATAGTTATTTAAGTATTATATGTTGGGAGACGAAGATTATTTAAATAAGGACGTTCCCGATTGTGAATAAATTTGGTTGACGTTTTTCACACTTGAAAAGAATATCTATTCCTAATTTTTCGATTCCATTCCAAGAAGATCCTTAAATTTCCTGTCAATTTTTTAAACCTCTTAAGTACAAAAGTATTTTTTTCTTTATTCGTACATATTATATTCCGCTACGGTAGAGTTATCTTCAGATAGTTTCAGATATTAATTAATACATGGCTTTCAAAAACCTAAATGTAAGTGTTCCCGTACATTTTTTCGCCTGATAAAGACAAATGAAAATGCTTTGGTAAAGCTATTTCTAATTTCTAAGTTCCCCTTTTTTATGAGACATAAATCAAAGACAAGAGGTGTATATAACTTCATTCTGACATGAATTAAGTTTCCGGTCTTTAACCGA
This sequence comes from Mytilus edulis, assembly GCF_963676685.1. Classification (NCBI taxonomy): domain Eukaryota; kingdom Metazoa; phylum Mollusca; class Bivalvia; order Mytilida; family Mytilidae; genus Mytilus; species Mytilus edulis. The sequence continues at coordinate 27,707,528 of NC_092354.1, forward strand.
AAATTGTGTATTTCTTAGTAAATTAACTTATTTGAATTTAAATAAATAATAGCACCAAATATAATTAGATAATTCCACGTCGATCAATTTTTATTTGTCACCAACTTGAATATGTATTTTAAATGTGTGTATTGAATGCTCCCTTGTTTTATAATCCATTGATCCGAATAGACAGTCACACCTGGCAAGGTGTGCCCTAGAGGCGTGGTTAAATACCGAAGTGCAAATAACAATTTACCTTTCAACAAGCCATCTACGAGTATTGACACAGAACCGTGAATACACACATCGTATAAATCTAGTCATAGCAGAGATAGTAAAAGGTCAATAAGAGTACACCAATATATTGTCTTAACAGATTATTGTACTTTAATTTCTTCACCTTATCAGTCCGAAAATGCATTTATTAAAAATAAATTTATAACTTTTAGTGTTTTCTACAAAAATAATTCGAATATATACGTTTAACATAGAAAGTTTATCTCATGAATGTGTACAATTGAACGTCTGTGCGTTTTATCTTCTTATTATCGGATGGTTATTACATAAAGCACAAGTCATCGGCGCGCTTACGATTAGGTTAAAATATGATTAAAAACCAAGACTTTAAATGATTGTATTTTAAATCCCGGCATGCAAAAATCAGGAGAAAACGTCACGACCTACAGGAAGTAGTTGATATTTTTTCATTAATTATTGAATTTCTCCTTTATTACTGCACATATAGCGATAAAACTTTGTGAATATATATATTATGTCATAATGAACATATTTAAACCATAAGTAAAAAATCGTGAATTTTCCCTTTAAATGCAAAATATATCATGGTGAACACCAAAAAAAAACAACAAAATGTAGAGCCCCGCCCAGTTGTTCTGAGTAGAAACATAGGAGACGAGCAACTTATGATTTTCCTAAGAAAAACCTTTTTCACCCGAGGAAGAAGCGTGAAAGGCATGGCCTCAAACATGACCTTTGCATTTGGCAATGTAAAAAGGAATAGAGATAGCAGATATTTCAAATGTGTTGTCTATGCCTAAACCCCATATTTATCTTCTGTCCAAAGAAGAGGTAAGTAGATTTAAATTTACTTGTAATTACCAAAAAAACATTTGGTACGGGAGAGACCAACTTAGATATTTATGAATTGTAACAAAAGGGACCTGGTATCATTTTCAAATTAAAATATCTTGCCTGTGTCAATGTAAATTATACAATAATACTTTTGATATGGTATACAAATGTCTGGCATCTGTCAGGCGTAAACATGTCACACCGTAACTTGAAAATTTCCAAATTTCATAATTTCTTAATCGACGTCATTTACATTTTCAGAAACCCACTTAAACAGCAAGTACTACTGTTCCTGATCCTGCTACTGCTCAAGCTGGGGAATATCAAGCGCAAACAGAATCTGACTGATCATACATACATACATTTATACTTCATCAAATTAATATGTTTTATAATACTTTTTATGCCCCACCTTTGATAGTAAAGGGACATTATGTTTTCTGGTCTGTCTGTCCATTTGTTCGTTTATCCGCCTGTCTTTTCTGCTTTAGAATAAAGTTTTGTTCGTTTATCCGCCCATCTTTTCTGCTTTAGAATAAAGTTTTTGGTCAAGGTACTTTTCGATGAAGTTGAAGTCTTTGATCTTTCTAATTTTAATGCCAAATTAAAGGTTTTATCCCAAATTCTGTATTTTTTTAACACGTTTTGTCTTAACATGAATTTGAAGACTTTGATAGATGATATGTTCGGGACGATAACAAGTTAACAATATGTAAATCTTGTATTAGAGTCCATCCGTAAAGATGGTCGGCGGGAATTTGGACTGCCACTAGAAAATGATGATGTAGTGGATAGGGACATATGTTTTGCTTGGCAACGGGCCACCTATATACCCCTTAATGAGTTGTTGCAAGGGTTCGTAACATGCTAAAAGCGTGACACTATCGTGTAAACTGAAACTGTCATGTAAATTGAAACTGTAAATCGGTCATTTGTTCAATATCATTTTCTTAGACGACTTACGATTGTATCAAATATAAACATGAACCAGACACAGATATGTTGAAAATTTTACATTTTTCAGTTAATTTAATCACTTTTTGGATACTTGTACTAGATGAAACCTAAATCGACCATATTTTATAGATAAAAAAAAATCAAAGTTTTGTGAATAGGAAATTTATAAAAATGACCACACTATTGATATTCATGTCAACACCGAAGTGTTGACTACCGGGCTGGAAACGTCCACTAGCAGTGGCATCGACCCGGTGGTGTAAATAGTTATCAAAGGTACCATATGTCTGAAAAAATACGTTAGAAAAGTTTAAAAGTAAAATGAAAGTTATCTAATCGACAATTTACAAAAAATAATAGTATGATGATTTTTAAAATATCCCCCTATGTATTTGCAGATTATTAAAGACAACAGAAAAAATATCTGATAAACACATTCTGGATTTGTAGGTCACAACAATTGTGCATTTACCAACCAGCAAATGAAACCTATAGGACCGGGCATGGAATTTGATTTTCCAGACAATTGTTAATTTCTTGCGGATAGTATTTATCCAAACACAGACCCTCTGGTTACGCGCCATATAAAACGGTAGAACTTCTAAGTTTGCAACAGATGCAACGAAGACGCAAACGAGAATATAACATTCTTCACAAAAGAGACGATTGTATGTAGAACATGTTATCAAAGAGCTACAAAGTGATCGGTTCCTTGTATCGTCATCCTAGATGGAAAATGGTATCAATTGTAAAGCTGTGTGCAGCTCTTTCTAAAAGAAAGGCTAATTATCTACAGATATAGATTGTCACTTACAGCATTGTGTTAATAATGCATATCCATGTATATATACATTTTCCGGAGCACCTGAGATCACCCCTAGATTTGTGGTGGGGTTCGTGTTGTTTATTCTTTGGTTTTCTATGTTGAGTCATGTGTGCTGTTGTTTGTTTGTTTTAGATTTATGAGTTTGACTGTCCCTTTGGTATCTTTCGTCCCTCTTTCATGTAAACTGACAATCTAATAGAGTGTAACAAATAATTCAAATAAAACATGTGTCCCGGACCTACCATTTTACAGGCATGTTTCTTCCGGAAATAATATATTTGATTCTGAATTTTGAGAAAAACATTTTATCTGGCCAGGTAAGGAAGATAAAAAATCTTATCTTGAATAATTACCACAAATAATAATAAGGATAAACAAATGGTAGGTCCGTGCTAGTTTAAATGTTTTACCGAATTTGGAAAATTTGAAAACTTTTTTTATAATTGTATTTGATGTTACCTTTAATCGGTCATTTGATTAAGATAATTTTCTTTTATGTTCTAACATTTGTGTCAGATATAAACAAGATCAAACCACAGCTTCGTTCAAAATTTACATTTTTCAGTTAATTTAACCATTTTTAGGAAAATTGTATTAGATAAAACCGAAATCGACCACTTTTTATGAATAATTGTACAGAATATGTTTTAAACCTGCCATCGGTATATTTATAATTTTTATACGCCCGTCAAAATTTTGACGGGACGTATTATGGTATACAAATGTCCGGTGTCCGTCCGTCCGTCTGTCTGTCTGTCCGGCGTAAACATGTCGCACCGTAACTTGAGAACGACTTATCTAAATTTCATGAAACTTAATATAGTTGTTTTTTATGATGGTCAAATGATCTGTATACTGTTTGGTGAAAATAAGATTTAAACTTTTTGAGTTACGGCACTTTGTCACTAAAACAGGGGTGTGGTTTTTTTTCACATGTCGCACCGTATCTCAAAAACGATTCTTGATTATTGCTTAAAACTTTAAACACTTCTTAGTTATATTAATCTTAATATCTGTATACTTTTTGGTGATGATTCAAAATTTCATTTTTAAGTTATTGAGTATTTTGTAAAAAAGGGGGAGGGTTTTTTACATGTTGCGCCGTATCTCAAAAATGATTTATTGATTGATTGATTGTTGGTTGCTTAACGTCCAGTGGCAAATATTTCATGCATATTCAGGACGAGAACAAGTTCACAATAAATACAGAAGGTAGGTTGATACAATAAAGGCCATCTGGGATGATGGTCGGGGAAATTTGGACTGCCACTAGAAAATGAGGATATATTGGATAGGGACCAAAATTTTGCCTTGCAACAGGCCACCTACGGACCCCTCAAAGAGTTGTTGCAAGGGTTCTTAACGTGCAAAGAGCAAAAGATACATGTCGCGCCGTATCGCAAAAACAATTTATGATTATTGCTTGAAACTGTACACACTTCTTTGTTATATTAATCTAAAGATCCGTATACTTTTTGGTTTGATTCAAAATTATATTTTAGTGATATTTGTAAAAAAAAAACAGGGGGGGGGGGGGGGGGTTTCACATGTCCCGCCGTGTCTCAAAAGCAATAAATGGTAATTGCTTAAAACTTTCTCAGAAACTATTTATGATTATTGCATAAAACTGCCACACAAACGTCGGGCGTATCATGCGCTCATGGCGCAGCTGTTTATTCACATTATACTGTAAATTTGACAACTTTTATAATAATTGTATTTCATATTACCTTAAATCGGTCATTTGAACAAGATAATTTTCTTATACGTATTGACAATTGTATTATAAGTAAAATTAAACCAACTACGTTTATTGAAAATTTGCAACATTTTTCAACAAATTTTTTAATTGTTTGGATAATTCAAGTAGAATTTGTGGACGCTGGCGAAACAGAATTTAGGATCACTATGTCTCGCTTTTTTGTATTCACTCAAAGGCTCAACAAAAATAATTTTTAAATGTATTTTAGTAAATAGTTTGTTATATTTTTTTTTTTAGCAAAAGCAGTGGGAAAAAACGATCTTTCCCATACAGGAAAGTAAGATATGGAAAAATAGTAGTGAATGGTCTCCCCCTTGATGTTCTCCCCCTAATACCTATGTCAGATTATGGGGAGAAAAAAAATCAAAATGATTTTACAAATAAAGGAAATTTAGGTAGAAATGCAAGTACAATTAGACATTTTAACTTTTATATCCATCCTGCATCACCGTCAATGGATGCCCTACCTCATGTAGTTGCTCGGGTAAGACTGTTGATTGCAGATACAGATCTCTTACGACAGTTCCATCTAATATACCGAGCTCAACAACTAGATTGAAAGTATTTATTTTCAAAAGTGTTTCTTAAACTAAAAACAACATACGATACGTATTTTAGTGCTCATGAACAATCTTTATTTCGATGTCCACAACAAACGTCAGAAAGTCTTTTCAATCAAATATTGTTGTGAGTCAAATCTGTTGATACTATCTAGAATATCCGTTGCAGTATAACTGAAGGATGTATATTCCCTCACTTTGCAATTATTAGTAACATTTTAGACATTTAAATGTCAATATTTGCAGTATTAACGTTAACAAAAAAGAAAAGAAAAGAACGACTGTATTTTGACGCTTTGTTGCCTTTATTTGTACGTGACATTTTTGTCGTGAAAATAACTGTTCACGCGCAAAATATTCTAAACTTCAAAATATGATACCTGGACTAACAATGTATAAGATTGACGAGGCTAGGCAATATGCCCCTTTACATGCACTATGAACGAAAAGGCAAACAATTTCATCGTTCAATAATGGAACCAGAAAAGCTTGAGCATGCCGTAAAGTTTTTTTTGTATCCACACAGTTCATTAATAATCATTTCGAACCCGTGAACTTAAATTAGAAAATGGTGATAAAATAATGATTCCAAAAGGGAACTACAGACATGACATATAGTTATAATTATACAGAAATATTTTGTATTAGCCAAAAACATGAAAACTCTTTAAAATTTCATGTATATCTTATATAATGTTTTTCTTAATTTGTCGATTTATTTATTTAAAAAGTTATCTTAAAAAAAGTTTCTTTTTCCAAACCAAAATGAATTATAAAGGCGCTCTATGTTCACGAAAATGTATTCGTTAACGTTTTTTTTTAACTTTTATGATAGGGAATTTATATTCGGTTTGAAGCTTGATGAAAGCATGGATAGGGAGTTGTAATGTGTACACGTGTTTAATTTACGTCGTGTTACCACTTTCCTGTTGGCCGATAGTACCGCCATATAAGACCCTAAAAATGGGACGCCATACTTTAGAGGTTGACCATGTGACTGACATTGGGTCACCGGTGCCATATTTGGACCTAAAATCGGGACGCCATACTCATTTTGTTTAAGCCTGTAACTTTGAGCGAGATCGTTTATGCTACTTAACCATCATGGTATTAAACACAATTCCAATTAATTATGCTGTTATAGTGGGTCACCATATATTCAAATTGGGTGGCATTCCAGTTATTAATTGGTTGTTATTTTTATGAGGAAGTGGTATCAGCTCTGTTTTCATTTCTAAAAGGATTCTAAAGAGTACACATATTTTTACAATTCATTATTGATATAAGACACAGCAAGGCTTCACTGTGGATGTAGTCGGATAGTGCGAGATAATGAAAGGCACCAAGAAGGCCGCTTGGCACGTCCTCCAAAGTTAAGGAGGCAACAAAAAAAGGAAGATAAACGCGTCCAAGAATTGAAGTCATCTGACTTCGTGTGTGATGAATTCGAGTCTTTGTGGATATGAAGAGCCCTAAATGGCAAAATAGTTCAAACGTTTTTCGATCTGGGTAAATCCGAGTTTTCATAGGAAGGTCCGAACTTTGAGACCATCTCAATTATTAAACATATGTTTTAATTAGTTTTTTACTTCGAATACTTCCTGTTGAATTCATGGTTATACTTTCCTCTAAAAATAAAATTGAGAATGGAAATGGGGAATGTGTCAAAGAGACAACAACCCGCCCAAATAAAAAACAACAGCAGAGGGTCACCAACAGGTCTTCAATGTAGCGAAAAAACATGTTTTAAACATTGTGTGACGCAAAATCTTTTCTTTTTCACATTTGACGATCCCTTTGGCTACTTTCTTTTCTTTTTCGGATTTATTTTCATCACCATTTTCTGATTTCTCAGTCATATCATAGGTAATACTATATATTTTAGGACCAACAAATTCCTTGATTGGGATAACTGGAGAAAAAGAAAAAATAGTCAACATCGTATTGTTATATAACGCTTTCAGAGCACCTGAGATCACCCCTAGTGTTTTGGTGGGGTTCGTGTTGGTTATTCTTTAATTTTCTATGTTGTGTCATGTTTTGTCTGTCTTTTTCATTTTTAGCCATGGCGTTGTCAGTTGATGGTCGATTTATGAGTTTTACTGTTCCTCTGGTATCTTTCGTCCCCTCTTTTATAACATCTACGGTAACTACTTAGAACTCTCCTCGCAGAAAATAGAAAAAGTACATTGTTTAATTAACATAGTTGACGAGAACATCTGCAAAACGGTGCAGTGCTTATAGATAAGTTTATGTTTAACTAATATTGTAGATTAGTACAAGTTGAAATATTCAAAAGGAAAACTACATGTGATTAATTTAACAAAATCGCGTGATTGATTTTGGTTGCTTCGCGTCCTGTGTCAAATATTTCTAGACCGGAAAAAAATAAAACTTAATAACTAAGGTCTTTCTTTCGTATAATGTTAAATTACTACGATTGTTAAATATAGATTACTTCTATTATGGTATATCTTTGTGTCAGTATAAAAATTAGTCTGCCCTACTACGAACTATAACCATAACCCAATCATATACAAATATATGGTGCAAAACCACAATCAAATCACGTTTTTATCTATATAATACTAAAAAAATCAAAATAATGATTTTGGAAATTATTGGATATATTTTGAGATTATAATTTGTTTCCCCTAGTATGTGCCTTCTTGTAACCTTCAACATATTGAAGTTAAGAAAGTGTGTAGATGTAGTTAGGTGGACTACTGAACACGTTTCCAACATTATTTGAGTAAATTAAACACACGGTTGCTCGAATATTCTCTAATTGTTCTATCACAATGGTATTCGTGGTGAAGACAACTCTAGTCGGAAATCCGATTCATATGTTAATTTGTCACACAGGTAACTTGAAAATATTTTTGTCGTTGTAACTATCTGGTACTAAATCTATAAATACATATAATTGAAGTTGATTTGTAATTTTGATCCGTCGCTTTACTTCATCTATTTGACCATATGAAAAGACAATTAATTAATGCATCTGCAGCAAAAACGATATCATAATATTTGAAGTTTGTACAGATTCTTCCTTTTCCTGCAACGTATTGAATTTCAGGTAAATAAAAATAATGTAGTCACTTTATGTATGAACGTTAGATGGTAAGTGACTAGTGCGAAGTCACATTAATTAAAGCGATTCCGTTATCTCAATATCGATAAATGCATGGTTGGGAAAACCTCACAAATTTGTGGAATGTAGAGAACTAAACTGTAATTAAAAAGGAATTTATTCAGATTGAGTCAGGAAATACGCGTTCTTAAAGAAAAGTAAGGTTAGATACATACAACGACAAAATAATTTTTAGTAACATTTCAATACAGCTTGTGTTTTCTAAATTAATTGCAACTGACTGTGCGAGGGATGTTTATATATAGTGTAAGTCGTTATAAACTTCCATTTGTTATTATTAATTGCTATTTATCTTTGTTTAGAAGTATGTTAAAGTATAGTCGATTTTCATTTAATTTACCATGTTTTCAATCTAATGTTTGGAAGTCCAGAAACGGTCAATAGATGCCTGTTCCACTAACCAACAATTAATATCATTTATCGTTTCATTTGATTAGCCCCCTCCTGTCCCATGTATGTTTTGCTGGAACAGTTCTCAATAGATATAAAGTTTTTTTATATAAGCTTTAACAAAAGATCTTGAAATTTTTAATAAAATCTGGAAGAACATTCAAATATGAAATCATGGGTTCTAAACAAATAAATAAAATGTACATCAATTGCAGTTTATACTTCATTTATCAGTTGATATCTTCACAAGATAACATATCCAATATACAGTAGCACATAAAGTGTTACCTGGCCTATCTAGCTGGGCACTACGTATACCCCTAGGATTATGTATATAGCAGGTGTAAATATCTGTTAAGGTTTCTTACAAGGATTGTCTCTAGTCTTTTGATAAGCGTCTTGATGCAGATCACTACAGGTCAAGAAAAGGCTGTATTCGGTCAAGCGTGACTCTGGTGTCATGGTTCCATTCGGGGTTCTCTAGTCTCTACCAGGCCACACACGTCACCATTTGGGTCTCTGCTTTTTACCAGTAGATCACACCAGACCTAGAACTATTGGGGATACAAACAGTCAGGGGACTTACTTAAACAAGTGATTTATCTAATCACTGAAACAAGTACCATTCTGAAAAGTAACAAGATTTACCTCCCTTTGAGTACAAAAAAAAATCACTAATCTAAGTACCATTTTAAAAATTAGAAAATCACTTATTTGAGTAATATTTTAATAGAAATCACTCGTTTAAGTAATTTTTAAATATATATCACTTAGTTTAGTAATATTTTAATTAAAATATACTTAGTTTGTTATAACATGTATAATGTTTTCTTCATTTCCCTAAAAACTATTTTGGAATGTTCATGGCTGATTTCAATGACCATAGGGAAATGTGCAATTTCCAGATGACTGACTGCAGGAAATATCCAAAACATGTTGTAATTCTATCGAGTGGTAATGAATAATCTTGCAGAGAATCCCCCCCAAAAATTGGCTTTGCTCATTGTTGAAGGCCGCACGGCTCCCTATAATTGTTAATTTCTGTCATTTTGGTCTCTTGTGGAGAGTTGGCTCATTGACAATCATACCACATCTTCTTTTTTATATTCACTTCATTTTTCCCAATACACCTTAAACATATCAACAGAATTTTCAAAACTTAATCTTTGGATTACGGACATATCTATTTCTAGGACTTTTATTTTACATGGAAGGTGTTTTGAAGTTGCTAGAATAGACAGCTTGTTCTTGTTTGTGTGAAGATTTTACACTATATAAGGTTATTACTGATTGTGTTTGATTACTGAAAGCCAATTTTGGCAATAAATACAAAACTCAATATATCAAAAAAAATTATTCTATTATGTAGTCTTAAAATCAATAATTATGATAAAACGTCCATTGTTGTATAAAATTGATATCCATATTTAAAAGACATTGAACACACATTCTATTAAAGAAAGTTTGAAGAAAAAGGAGAAATAATATACTATTATATTTTAAAGTTCCAAACTATAAATTTGTAGAAACGATGTTAAATAGTTTTCAATTTCTATGTTGAGGATAAATAGGGAGATTTTTTGTGTCTAAATTAAGAGAGACGACCTTTTCAGATATTTTATACAAAAAACGTTTAATAACTATATTGTGAAATATAAAAGTCTAACTGATATCTTATAGAAGTACAAAAAAAAATATTATTATTAGTGGAAAATGATGGAAACAAAATTGGCTGCTTCCTTTATTTACCAACTCAACAAAAAAAACTAACAATGTAAAATATAACCAGTTAACAACTAAACTAATAAAAACTAACAATGTAAAGAAATATATATCTTATCACGCTTATCATGACCATCACAGGTTTATGCATGTTATGCAAGTATTTGAATCATTAAAATTCTTTAACAAGGTTAAAAATATATACATCACAAAAAAAATATTCAAAATATTCGTCTGTATTTTTCTGAAACTTACAGAGAATGACTAGAAAACCTTGAATATTGCACTGCACCTATGCAGTATGCCCTACTCCTTGTGGATTTATGCAGTCATATTAAGCTTGCACCAAAAAATGTGGAGGTGTCCAAAGCCTGATTAAAGAATTATAATCACCATATTTCATGTGTCACCACTATCTATTGAAAACAAGGCAGACTGTAAAAATCTTATTAGGGCCCCGCCTTTAGGCGGGTCGCCCTATAGTGATCAGTCTGTCCGTCCGTAACACTTTAACTTTGTGTCCGCTCCATATGTAGAGAACCATTATGATTTCATACTTTATACTTTACATGTTTATTAACCACCACCAGAGGGCGTGTCATGATGTATGTACAACTTCCTAGGTCAAAGCTCAAGGTAAAAAAACTTTGGTTTCAGTTGACAATCCTGTGGTGAAGATCGTGTCCGCTTTATATCTTGAGAACCGTTATGATTTCAAAGTTTATATTGACATGTATATGAACCAACACCAGAGGGTGTGTCATAATTTATGAACGACTTCCTAGGGAAAAGTTCAAGGTCAAAAACTTTGGTTTCAGTTGACAACCCCATGTCCTATGGTAAAGATTGTGTCCGCTCTATATCTGAGAACCGTTATCATTTTAAAGTTCATACCTGAAATGTATATAAACCAATATCAGAGGGTATGTCTTAATTCATGTACAACTTCCTAGGTCAAAGGTCAAGGTCAAAAACTTTGGTTTCAGTTGACAACCCCATGTCCTATGGTAAAGATCGTGTCCGCTCTATATCTTGAGAACCGTTATCATTTCAAAGTTTATACTTGACATGTATATAAACCAACACCAAAGGGTGTGTCATAATTTATGTACAACTTCCTAGGTCAAAGGTCAAGGTCAAAAACTTTGGTTTCAGTTGACAAACCCATGTCCTATGGTAAAGATACAATTTTTTAATGCACATTATTCACAGCGGGGCCTACAGAGATGGCTCCAATCTCAATGATATCTAGTTTATTAAAATTGTCTAACCAAGAAATATTACTGACAAGATCTGGCACTTGAAAGTTAACAGAATGCAATGAAATTTCAAAATAAATTCAAGCAATTCTTGATGTATTTAAAAAATGTGTATCTCAAACTGGACAAAAGAGTAAGTTCAGCAAAAATGAATGAAACAAACACTTCAATACCCTTTTAACAAAACAACATAGTTCTAATAGGATATATATATGGTATGTACATTACAAAAAATATCAAAATAATCGATGTATGAAAAACAGAGACATTTGTCCAAACGTTTAATCTTCATGCTGTATATAAATCTCAATTCTACAAAGTATCCTATCACACTTGTACCGTGATAACTTTATCTGGACATTATTAAAAATTGTCATCACTAGGTTTTAACCATCATTGCCATACTTTAAAGTATTTTTTTTAAATATGAAGTTCTGCTGTCTCAACAATGATTTACCTCAAACTCAACTAAAAAAGTCAGTTCATTATAAATGTATGAAGCAAAACACATCTATTTTCAATGGAAACAACATTTCAACATTTTAAAATTTTGATAGTTTATATATTGTATGTATATTACAAAAAAAGTATCAAAATATAAGTGATATAAAAAAAAACTCTCAGACATTTATTTGAGTATTGATTGTTCATATTGATTGATTGATTGATTGTTGCTTAACGTCCAGTGGCAAATATTGCATGCATATTCAGGACGAGAACAAGTTAACAATAAATACAATAGATAGGTTGTTGTAATAGAGGCCATCTAGGATGATGGTCGGGGAAATTTGGACTGCCACTGGAAAATGAGGGTATATTGGATAGGGCCAGAAATTTTGCCTTGCAACAGGCCACCTACGGACCACTCAAAGAGTTGTTGCAAGGGTTCCTAGCGTGCAAAGAGCGTGGCACTCTCTTTACACGAGGCATCGGATTTAACGTTCCCCTTCTGACCGGACGTGACTGCGAACTTGATACATCCCGCACAGCCAAGCGGACGCCCCACTTCGGCACGCGTTTTACTGTCGGTCGGGAGAAGACCAAGTGACCATATTTCTATACCCCAGTCACCCTTGGGGAGATTGTTCATAAGCACCATTACAAAGAAAAAATAAAAATCACATCTTTTATTTAACAGCATAACATTTATGGCGTCTGGCGTACTAAGTTATAATCCTGGTACCTTTGATAACTATTTACACCACTGGGTCGATGCCACTGCTGGTGGACGTTCATGGCTATTGAACATGTTGAAATTCTTATATACTGCATCAAAGTGGGTAATAGATAAAAGAAAATAACAAGCAGTCCAAATATCTGAATAAAATTTCCTAAATTTGACCTGAGTACATATGTAGGTATACGAATTGAACAGTCGTAGATATTACTAAACATGTGATTTTTGGATTACCTATTCCAGTTTCAACACCATTTAAATTCACTGATCACCAATATAATGAATTTTAGTATGTTTAGTTTTACAAAAGAAAAATTTCATCAGACACATGATCAACAATTACTTTTCTGGATATCTTAAAGCAGTATTCATTTTCCAACCAAAAAAGAAGAAATTAATATGCAAAACATATGATTGATTGGTCTTGATAGGAGCAAAAGTAATTAAGTAGAAATTCATGTTTGGAGAGCAAAAGAAAACCAAAAAAAACTGGAAAAAGTAATATCCCCGACTGTTTACTGAAAAAAGTAAAAGAAATTCCACAAATATCACCAGTCAAATTTCATGTTAAAATTGCGGCCCATTATTACTGTGTCTGGTTGCTCCAACTGTCTAACAATTTGGTTTCTGGAAACAACAGAAATGTCAGCTATTTCTGGCCACACTTTATAGTCCTTTGTGCCCGATTCTTTGGTGAACTGAACTACCAGGTCCTGGTTGATAATTTCTACAATCTGAAAGTAAAAGAAAGGTTTTATAAACTTTACTGATGAGTATTAAACTCTTTGTAAACTGCATCAAAATTTTCCAGAAAGCTGATTTTCTTAACTTTGATTGACAAGTTGTAATATCTAGATATCAATGAGATCTGGAACAACCTGTTGTATTAAATACTTATAGATTTTGACATATTTTCCCCACTTTTATCGCAACTCTGTAAAACAAAACAAGGAAGGAACAAACATTCTGACAACTGAGACTTATTTTTGGGCTGACTCATTGTTGAAGGCTGTGCAGTGACTTTTAAATGTGCATTTCTGTGTCATTTGGTCTCTATTGGAGATTTTTCTCCATGGCTTTTATACCACATCTTTTCTAATTAATAAACATTAACATAAGTTCAATTTTAAATCACTTACTTGGCCTATGTAATTTTTTGTTGTCATCTCGTTCTTATTGATCACCTCAAAACAAACAACAAAATCGTTCAGATGGTAATCACTTTCCCCTGTTTTACTGGATTCATTGTTTGTATTCTGAAATATTTTGATAATATACATGTAATATAAAATATAAAATAGATAAAGTTCAGTGATCCAGCCATTTAAAAGAAAAAGGGCCGGTCACCCAATTAAGCAACTTTTCTAGAAAAAATACAATATTTTTATCAGAACATCTTCCTTTTTATAATCATTAGCAACAATGTTACAACACATAGGACAATGATCATGATGGTATGAACATTTCTGCATAGTATGGTAAAATTCTGTTCAATGGTACTCAAACAGAAAATCAAAATATGTAGGAGTTTAAAGGACATCCAATAAAAAGTTAGGGAATAGTTTGCATAGCCTTCTGCCATGTAGGCGGGAGCGACCTAAAAATTTAATACCAACTAGAAAAAAATACTTACCATGTCAACCATATCCTCAAGATCTTCTATGTTTGGTATATTTCCATTTTCCCTAAAATTAAATAAAAGAAATGTCATCATGATCAAAACACAAACTAACTAACAAATAAACTGACCGATAGACACTTGAGGTTGTACAATATGCTGAAAATGTTTTTTGTTGTGTTTCTTCAACAGTTTGTCCACTCTTTTCTTCTGTATAATCTTCGTAGATGCCCTTTTGCATGTGTGTATTTTGGAGTTTAACGCATCATTAAAGTCACTGTCTTTGAATCTTGTTGATAATGTATACTGAAAAATAAAAGTAGAAGTATGATGCATCTAGCATATGAAAGTATAATTATACAAAAGTGTCATTGTGTTAAAACATAATTGCACGCTTTGAAGGCCACTTTCTATGTTTTATCAATGGGTCTTCATATCCTATTCATACATCCTATTCTAGAATGGCCTTTAACTAAATATATTTTTTTAATTTTTGCTCTTATTCCTTGTCACAATGAGTAGGCCCATTCCAAAATTTAAAACTGTTATAAAAAATGACAAACAGTAATCGTATAGGTAAAATGTTAGATTCAATAAGGGGCCATCCATGATTGTCAACCATTTTAAACAAAGTGTCAAAACATACACTTTTCCAGACCCCCACCCTCCCTCAAAAAAGTGTATATCAACCATTTTCAGATTTAAAGACAAGAATCAATTATTCTTAATAAAAAGTAGATACCGTCTATTATAGTTAATTTAATACGAAAATATGCAACGAAATTATTATTTTTTAAAAGGGTACGGTAACAATGTAGATTTGTTAACCCCCTTCCCTCAAGTGTACGTTTTGTATCCTTCGGAAAATTATTGACAATTATGGATGAACCCTAACTTAAAACAAAAGTGGCAAGTATACAGTTTTGATTTAGAGATTTGTTCCTTACCCATAGACAGGAAATTCATTAAAAGAAACTTGTAAAAGACATTATATCTAATAATCTTGATACATAACATATTGTGAAAGAACTATTTTAAAACTTAAATAATGATAAAAATCATTATTAAGAAATTGTCCGACTATTAAAGCATAATTTCAAGTTATACTTTCCCAAACTGTTGGTTTCAATAGATCTCAGTTGTTCATTGGTTTAAATTATGTTATGACATCCGTCATGAGATGTTCTCATAACAGATGTTATCATTTCCTTGATTTTTCTTTATAATTATTTGCATTATATTAATTGTTGATAATTAGTTTTAGAACAAACCTCCACTAACATAATTAGAGTGATCAATTTGAAGACCACGAGATGGAATGTAGTGGTCCACCAATACCTCAGTTTCCATGGCATCCTGTGGCTGTCTTTCATTTCTTACTAAAAAAAAGTTTTTAATTCCTTCAACTCTTCCTCCATAACGATGCCTTTTGACACCTGTGTAGTGCCTCAATTGAAACATCTTGTCTACAAAAAATCTGTATTAGACTTCATAAAATTTACATCTAATATAAAAATGGATGAAATATTTGTTTTCGTAATGCATTAATACTTTATTTTTTTTCCTATGGTATGTATGCTAAGTATGTAAAAACAAAATCCATGGAGGAAAGGGTTTATAGAAAGTATACTATATCTCATGATACAGGCAAAATGTTGCATTCTGTTCGCATGACACCTTTATAAAATCTTTAATTTTATTTCTAAACTGGTCACCAAATGTCTGTGTGGAAGATGTACTTTCAAACAATCTCAGTAAGGTTTGAGCCTCATTTGTTGGTAAACTCTCAAAAAAAGCAATACAAAGTGTTACTTGGATTACAGTTATATGTATAGTATATGACATTCGATCAACGATTTTACGAACAATACAAAAAGGAACACATAATTCTTAAAATGGAAACCACAAAGTTTGCAGATCTGCGGAAGCAGTGAAAGTACTAGTAAAAAAGTGATGCATTGAAACCGTTATTATCTTTTAATAATTTTCTTATATGTTACCAGCATACGGACTTTACTTAACTTTTTCTTTTATTTATATATATATATATGTATAACAGACATTAGTTGTTAGCTGGTGCTCATTTGTCACAATTTAAAACATAATCATGTACGGTTTATATATCATGTGTATTAGCACTTTTGTTTTTCTCATGACAAATCAATGATGTTATTACAACAACTAATGTTTATTTTATGAATTCATGAATGATTGAATGTCTTTTTCACATCTGCTATTTAAAAGTCTTTTGATTATTGTTCACAACTGATGCAGTACCATTTTACCTATGCTGGGTTTTCTCCTAACGTTGACACATTTGTAATGAAACCATTGGTATGGGCATTCTCTGTTGTCACATTTAATCATTCGCCCATATTCTGGTTCTGCGCAAGGGCACCATGTAGACGGCTGGTCATTTTGGTTAACAGTTTCAGTGGTTGATGTTGACTTATGTAACTGGTAGCTGTTAAACTTCTGTGTAATTAGTTCATGTATAACATGGTCTTTGACAAAGGATATTAAGCAGAGTTTTACAGTAGTCTATGTTTAACCATACTCGGTGGATCACATTTTGTATACACAACAAAGTCACAATAACTGCTTGTTGTAAGGTACATTTGGAGTTGTACTTGAGTGTAATAACGGTGGTTCTGTTTCAGTTCCAGCATATTGTCCCAACAAAAGTTAGTCTTTGGCAGAAACTTTGTCGATAGGTGTGTCCTTATGCTTAAACGGACACTCGACTTCAAGGGTACCTTTACCAGAGCAATCACAAGTAGTTATTCCGTCTGGACTTGCTCCAACAAATGGATGCTTGGAGTTAATAAAGAATCCTGCAAGTTTACATGTGTGGTTTTTTGGTGACTGATATAGGCTACACGGGCTTCATCTTCATGTTCAATACCTCAACGGACTGCATCTTTTCTTGATAGGTCATAGCTGTTGTAGCCACAAACTCACTATGTTATCTGGTGCTGTTTGTTCTCATGCGAAGAACATCATGAGCTTTTGATGCAGTCACGCGACCTTTTCTGTGTTCAAACATCCCCAAGGGTGACTGGGGAATAGAAATATGGTCACTTGGTCTTCTCCCGACGAGGGTTTATTGGATAGGGACAGAAATTTTGCCTTACAACAGGCCACCTACGGATCCCTCAAAGAGTTGTTGCAAGGGTTCTTAACGTGCAAAGAGCGTGGCACTCTCTTTACACGAGTCATCGGAATTAACGTCCCCTTTCTGACCGGACGTGACTGCGAACTTGATACATCCCGCACAGCCAAACGGACGCCTCACTTCGGCAAGTGTTTTACTGCCGGTCGGGAGAAGACCAAGTGACCATATTTCTATACCCCAGTCACTCTTGGGGATAAATAAAAATGAAAATAACTTTGCGAGAATTACAATTATTATAGGGGTGCTAATTTTTTTACTGGATTTAACGTTGGGGAATACATGTATTTTAAAGAATCACTTTTAATTCAGAAGCCAGGGCAGATCTCAAAGCTGTGTATGATTTTACATGCAACTTCAATTGAAAATCTTGTCTGGTTCAAACAGTGCATGTCATCATAATCGGTGAAACTTTTTTTCTGATGCTGCTTGAATTTTGCAGCAGTTTTTGACAAATAATAGTTTTCCGGCGAATGACCTCTTGCTTTGTTTTACTTTTGTTCTTTATACTTTCTATTTCTTTAAAGATATTCAATTGGATCTGGCGTTTTTAATCGCACACCTCTTATTTCTGATGTCCAAGATAAGCATTGCTACGGAAAGTCCGCGTTAGGATTGAACAAGTTGAATGGTTTAATGACAATGTGTGAAAAGGGGGGATTTGTTGGCAACTTTACCAACCACTCGGGAAAAAGAATAATTTTTTATGTGCTACTGCGATATTTCAAGCAGGAATAGATGAGCAACAGATTATGGAAAGGACTGGGCACCGCTCTACGAAAGGCGTTTGAACATACAAGACCGCTAACAGTATCTTTCAATAGCGACTATCGGATGTCTTGAACACTTTTCCCCCGTCCAATCGTGACATGAATGACAGTTTCCAGGAATCCGTTCAAACCAAAACTGCTGTGGTCGAACCGTTTGAAAGGAATTTGAACAAGAAACACTGCCTGGGTGATATCACAAATACATGCCGTTTGAATGATTCTGGTGCCGTTACATTCTCAAATTGTAACTTTGCTTTTTGGCTCCTCCCACCAATGGTTTTCCAATGGGAGATTGTTGAATAATCCTACGACAGTGCAATAACGTTCAAATGGGGAAGTTAATGCACTCCTTTCAAAAACATAAGACTTAAAAGCACACAAAAGATCAACGAAAGTAGTAAAAATCATATTACAACGCTTTTACAAAGCATGGCTGTTTGCTGGCTACAACCTTATTCGAGTGCTAAGGAAAATGTATCTTCAAAATTGTGCACAAGCTTGTTTATTGACTCTTCCCTTGTTATATGCTACAACACTTTGGCAGAGGTCTGAAGAATGTTTAATATTGTTGTTATTACTATTGTTCTTTTAAAATGGCTGATCGGTAGTATCTTTTAATGTTTGAGCAGTGTTTATTGATCAACTGTGACATGTTCATCACCACCCTCTTCCTGTATGTTGGTGTGTTGTGTTCAATTACTCGTGGTACGATATCTCTCAGATTGATTGTTGGTTGCTTAACGTCCAGTGGCAAATATGTCATGCATATTCAGGACGAAAACAACTTCACAATAAATACAATAGGTAGGTTGATAAGATAAGAGGCCATCTAGGATGATGGTCGGGGAAATTTCGACTGCCACTGGAAAATGAGGGTATCTTGGATAGGGACAGAAATTTTGCCTTGCAACAGGCCAAATACGGACCCCTCAAAAGAGTTGTTGCAAGGGTTCTTAACGTGTAAAGAGCGTGTCACTCTCTTTACACGAGGCATCGAATTTAACGTCCCCCTTCTGAGATCTCTCAGGATGGGGAAGTTATTAACAAACTGGTCTTTATACTAGTATGTTCATTGGATTAGAACGATTCCAGTGTTTATATGAAAAATTATTTAGAATAATATGACTCGACAATTGATCGTTGAAAGTTAACATATAGGATTTTGTATATTTTTGTAATGTTAGCTTTTTATTATTATTCCGAGTCCTCATTGCGTTTTAATAATTCATTAATTTATTGTATTTTACACTATTCAAAAGTTACTTGTATTTTACATTCAGATTGATTATCAAAGATTTATATCCGTCTTTATGATATGTGGCGGATTTAGACCCGTGTTAGAAGTGTACCTAAAAGGCCAAGGGAGTGACAAAATGTACTTTAAATATTAACAGTTTATCGTAATTAGTGCTATAGGACAAAAAAAATTACAGGGAAGAAATGAAACGACGGAAGAGAATAATGTGTGATACTTTTACATTGGACATAGTTTTATTCTCATCATACCTTTTAATTCTATAACTTCTAGATTTGTACAACTCATTTCAAAATAGACACTTCTTAAATGTAAGCTATATACATAGGTGACTTTACAGTCTTTTGAATTGGTATTTTCTTACTCACAAACTTTATCATTCTTGAGCCAAATATTTCCGATTATTTTATTAACAATTTTTTGTGTAAGGGCTGGCTACTATAATAACCATCAAATGCACAACTGACTAGTCGTAACTAAGGAGTTGGCCGCCATATTGACTTTCTAAAATACATAAATGATCTATATATGCAACGGAAATTAAAATAAAAGAAGCACCTACCCCAAAACCGTTTTTTTTTTTAGATATTGCCCGATTTGAAGCGTAGACGTAACGAAATAATATGTCATTCGTATGACGTCGTGTTTTTCCATGACGTAAGTTCGCCAAATCATTCATGAAATTTCGCGGAATTTTATTTTCGTACATTTTTCAAAGCTTTAGTGCATGTGTTTTATTTCTTTTTTTTTTGTTATATATGCATTATAATAGAAACAGCTGTTATGCTTTTTTAATCTCAATATGCTGAAAATCCCAAAATCCCTACAAGAATGTGTACCGCGCATGAATAGATTTCGAAAGTAGTTTCGGAAACATGGTTTATGGAAGTGTAAACCAAGAGAAAATTCTTATTGACCAATCCAATTCAAGTATTTAGAGATATGCAACTCATATAAGAATTATTCAGTTATGTTTTAATGTTTGAATTATATTGATGAGAAATAAATATGAAAACTTTCCAGCAACTTGAACTTTATCTGAGCTACCGCTAGTTTCCCCTGAAGCTAACTAATATGACAGAGGTGACCAACAACCTGGTCATAATATTATCAGGTTCATCAGTTTTAAAAGGACATGTTGTAAGTGTCTATTAATTTCGGCAGTCTGCCTACTGCCTACAAAAGTGTATTTTTCCTACGTAGTCGATATAGTTTCGGTTTTTGCCCTGTGAACTTAAGGACGTTTTACTATGGCAACAGAATACGCATGCTCGAAAAACCTTTCTGTGATTGGACAAAATGCTGTCATGGTGTGTGATTTGGTTGTGTTTGAAAAAAACGTCTCGTTAATTATATCGTGATGGAAAGCAAGTGAAAAACAATAAAAATTTGAACTAGAACTTACAAAGATTTATATTTTCATTGAAATAATTCCCCCAAGGTTGACTGGGAAATAGAAATATGGTCACTTGGTCCTCTTCCGACCGGCAGTAAAACGATTGCCGAAGTGGGGCGTCCGTTTGGCTGTGCGGGATGTATCAGTCACGTCCGGTCAGAAGGGGGACGTTAAATCCGATGCCTCTTGTAAAGAGAGTCCGTAGGTGGCCTGTTGCAAGGCAAAATTTCTGTCCCTATCCAATATACCCTCATTTTCCAGTGGCAGTCGAAATTTCCCCGACCATCATCCTAGATGGCCTCTATGACAACAACCTACCTATTGTTTTTATTGTTAACTTGTTCTCGTCCTGAATATGCATGAAATATTTGTCACTGGACGTTAAGCAACCAACAATCAATCATTAAAATAATTGTTTCTCCAATAGCTCTTTGCATCCATGACAGCTGTTTATTCGGGACAATTACTTGTATATAATTTTCAATGGAAACTGTTTTGTACGAACGTACATCACTTTTAGAACGCACCTACGTATGTGAGATTTTCGCGGGGGTTTTGGTGAATGTAAACAGAAAGATACGAGGACCGGGAATACTGCACACAAACAGAGAAAACGTTATTTAAATGGTAAATCACTTATTTAAATATAATCGGGATATTAACAAAACAATTTGTAACGTTCTTTTGTTGGTAATTCGTTGATTTTTAGATAGAGCATTGTTGTTCACAAGATGAAGGTAGTGAACGGGCGGTGCCACCAAGGACACATTGTGCCAAATTATACAGGTTTTCAGTGCAATCTCCCTTTTTGTAGTGGTCCTGCATCCTTAAGTCATTGTGCTTCTGAAGGTTATCGAAATGATAGTTTTAAACATATACTCAAATTTAAATATATATCTTTATATATCTTTTTTAAAGATAGTTCTTGTTTAATATGTCTGCAACCCGATGGCCTTGCCTTTTCTACTTTCAAATCATCATCATTGTAAATATAAGGGAATTTGATGAGACTGTCATTAAAGTGAGAGAGTTAGCGCTATAGAACCAGGTTTAATCCACCATTTTCTACATTTGAAAATGCCTGTACCAAGTCAGGAATATGACAGTTCTTGTCCATTCGTTTTTGATACGTTTTGTTATTTGTTATTTTGCCATGTGATTATGGACTTTCCGAATTGATTTTCCTCTAAGTTCAGTATGTTTGTGATTTTACTTTTTATCCTATTAGACCGGTATCAGGTGCCTTGTCAAGTAAGAAGAAAAACATATGGATTAAAATCTACGTTTGACCCGTGGGGTCGTTGACATTGTTCAGCCCACCAATACGTACCAACAACGATGTAGAGGATTGGCATTCACGTATCACCAAGAACTCTTCAGTGAGAAAATGTCTTTCTACTTTTGAAATAGAAAAAAAGCTGAACTTCTACCTATTCCGCTTAAGATGGTAACAGAGTACAAGTTGACTCGTCAACAGAGAGCTACCTCAAAATACCTACATGCGAAGTGTTTTCAAATGATGGATCAGTACAGAGACGGGGAATTTAATGCAAATCAGCTCATCCGCATGTGTGGTCTCTTGGATGGTCCGTTGATTAAATGAAACCACCCAGTGATCAATTGTGTCATGTAAACAGTAAACAGTAGATATATTCAACCTGTAAAAAATACAATATTAAATTAGATTTCTCTATATAAAATAAGGTATGATCAACTATGCATTTACATTAAGTTATTTCTTTTACATTTGATAAATTATTAGTATACTATGAGGTGTGCTGTCCAATAAAGGGACCAGAGTAACAGACTATTGGTCATATTGTATTATATATGTTTATTATTACAAATTGCCTACTTCATTTGCTTTGATATTATATCAATCAACTGAATCAAAATCAATCATATTATGTACTTTTGTTTAACCTATTTTTAATTTACTACATTCATAAAAATAACACAATTATTCAATATTAATTCTGTATTAGTATTTTGTCACATATTTTCTAATGTATATAGTTGATTAAAATTGAATTGAGATTTCATAATATGTGTATAACCATTGTTAACCTCGCCACTAATTATGCAATTCCAACTTAAGCCAGGAGACAATGCAATTGGTGGTACTTGTCTATGAATTTTTATTGCTTTTATAACACTTTATAGTCACTTGTATAACTTAAAAAAATAAGATAGTTCCTAAGATATTTCAGCTTACACACACTTACCAATTGCATTTAAATTTTATTTTTCACATATTCTAACGCTCTTTGCACGTTAAGAACCCTTGCAACAACTCTTTGAGGGGTCCGTAGGTGGCCTGTTGCAAAGCAAAATTCCTGTCTCTATCCAATATCCCCTCATTTGCCAGTGGCAGTCCAATTTTCCCCGACCATCATCCTCTATTATAACAACCTACCTATTGTATTTATTGTTAACTTGTTCTCGTCCTGAATATGCATGAAATATTTGCCACTGAACGTTAAGCAACCAACAATCAATCAATCAATCACATATTCTAGAATACTGTTTGACAATAGTTGCTGGAGCTAAACATCTTATAACATATGTCTGAATTAGTTCTCCAGATGATATAGTGTCAGTGTTTTCTCACCTGGTGGCAAGTTCTTAATAATAACATGGCTTGATGTGATGAAGTCCAAAAAGTGCTCTAGTTTGGCATCATTCACTCTCCCTCTTGTCTGTTTTTCTTTTACAACGGATGCCCCCACTCCAAATTCCTTAGCATAAACTTTACTGTATAATTAGTTATCAAAAGTACCAAGATTATAATTTTATACGCATACTTGTGGCTCGTCAAGGATGATATTGTTTTATTAATGTCCTCAAATTTAGAATGGCTAGATAAGATAGAGAGTATCTGACACCTCACTGTTGAAGTGTCTGCCCTCGTGTAGCTTTCTTCAAGAGCATCAATAAATTGTGGAAAATCAATTCTTGTCATATTTTTTCCACTTTTGAATAAATATTTTCTTTTAACTGCTCACTTTCTCCTGGGCAGTGACGCTCGAATCCAAAAAAGTTAAAAAAGAAAAAGCCCAAATAAAGTACGGAGTTGTAGAGCATTGAGGACCTAATTTCCTTAAAGTTTTGCAGTAGAAAAGCCTTAGTATTTCAAACATTCAAATTTTTTTAAACAGTTTATTTATGAATATAACCATATCAATGATAATTCATGTCAGCACAAAAAGTCTGTTTGAAGATATTGTACCCTAAAACACCTGATAAAGCACAAAAAGTTTTTTAAGATTTTGTACCATAAAACACCTGATGAACAGTTCTTTCATGTCTTCTTTTGATTTGTACGTCTTCGTATATTCTTCACATCTACGAGAACTCGAAAAAAAATATTTAGTTCTCTCTGGCAACATAAACGTTATTTCTTTCATCTGGGCATCAGTAATATAGTCATAAATCACGTAACAACAGCACTGATTGCATTTATATCACAAACGAGATCGTCGTAGTTCTCTTCATAGTCACTATGATTATTTAAATTTTGCTTGGATTGAGCCACAGATGTACTATGTTCACTGCTTGTTGTTGCATTTTGTTCATTCACTTGTGACGTTTTTGGCAGTGTAGATAGCGTTTTTTGTTATGTTGCATGGTTTTTCCTCAGTTTTAGTTTGTAATCCGGAATTGTTTTTTCTCCTTATCGATTTATTAATTTCGAACAGAGGTATACTACTGTTGCCCGTTTCTCTAGAATGAAATCACCAGCGTCGATTCTGAAATTAAGCAATCCTTGGAAATTGCATTGTTGATACGGTTGCTTACTTTATCAGCATCATCATCCTTGTGGCCGCCATGCAAGGCAACAAAGTGGCAACTGAGGGTGAAAAAAAAAAAAAAAAATTTTGTCAGGGTCAAAAACAAATTATTGTTTTCTGCCATAACTGGAAACACCATTTTTTTCTCCAAAAAAATCCATAGCCCTTTGCACGTTAAGAACTCTTTGAGGGGTCCGTAGGTGGTCTGTTGCAAGGCAAAATTTCTTTCCCTATCCAATATACCCTCAGTTTCCAGTGGCAGTCCAAATTTCCCCGACCATCATCCTAGATGGCCTCTATTACAACTACCTACCTATTGTTTTTTTTTTGTTAACTTGTTCTCGTCCTGAATATGCATGACATATTTGCCACTGGACGTAAAGCAACCAACAATCTTTGTCTTTGGCGTATTGGTTTTATCAAAAATACCTTGCTCATATTATTTTGTTCATATAATAAAGTTTTTATGACAATGATTTATTTAAAAATATGTTCTGTCACTGTCAATTCTCTATTTGTCATTGATCAGCAGATATCCAATTTCATGACTAAAAAGTAGAGAAGGATTCAAAAGTTGTGTCCGGACTTAAAGATAATATATTATATATATTCATCATAATAATATAAATAAATAATGGGTCCGTAGGTGGCCTGTTGCAAGGCAAAATTTCTGTCCCTATCCAAGATACCCTCATTTTCCAGTGGCAGTCCAAATTTCCCCGACCATCATCCAAAATGGCCTCTATCGTATCAACCTACCTATTGTATTTATTGTGAACATGTGCTCGTCCTGAATATGCATGAAATATTTGCCACTGGACGTTGAGCAACCAACAATCAATCAATCACAATAAATAATTAATGAGATGAACAATTGCACCATTTTCTCAGTAACAATTTTTCAGTAAACTTTACTACATTTTGGATATTCATTCATTTTTACCAATATTGATATTTTGTCAACATTTTACTGTAAATAAGACAACTTTTTTTATATTCATTCAGATTTGACCTTTATTGATAACTTTTCAACATTTTACTGTAAATTTGAAATCTTTTTTGATAATTGTATATGATGTTACCTTAAATCGGTCATTTGATCAAGATGATTTTCTAATATGTATTGACAATTGTATGAAAAGTTAACTTGAACTAACCACAGCTTTATCTAAAAATTTCAACATTTTCTCAGTTGCATTTTTTCAGTCAATTTTACTACTTTTTGGATATTCATTCATTTTTACCAATATTGATATTTTTGCAACATTTTACTGTAAATTTGACAAGTTTATTGATATTCATTCAGATTTTACCTGTATTGATAATTTTTCAATATTTTACTGTAAATTTGAAAACTGTTTTTTGTTCATTCAGAATTTACCTTTAGTGATAATTTTTTAACATTTTACTGTAAATTTGAAAACTTTTTTGATATTTGAATATGATGTTACCTTAAATGGGTCATTTGATCGAGATAATTTTCTATTGACAATTGTATTAAAAGAAAACTTAAACATACCACAGCTTTATTTAAAAATTTTAATATTTTATCAGTTACATTTTTTCAGTAAATTTTACTACTTTTTTTATATTCATTCATTTTTACCAATTTTGATACTTTTCAACATTTTACTGTAAATTTGACATCTTTTCTGATATTTATTCACATTTTACCCTTATTGATAATTTTTTAACATTTTACTGTAAATTTGAAAACTTAATTGATAATTGTATATGATGTTACCTTAAATCGGTCATTTGATCGAGATGATTTTCTAATATGTATTGACAAATGTATTAGAAGTGAAATTGAAACACCACAGCTTTATTTAAAAATTTCATCATTTTCTCAGTAACATTTTTTCGGTAAATTTTACTACTTTTTGGATAATCATTCAGATTTGACCTTTTTTGATAAATTTTCAACATTTTACTGAAAATTTGACAACTTTTTTTATATTTATTCAGATTTTACCTTTATTGATAATTTTTTAACATTTTACTGTAAATTTGAAATCTTTTTTTATAATTGTATATGATGTTACCTTATATCGGTCATTTTATCAAGATGATTTTCAAATATGTATTAATAATTGTATTAAAAGTAAACTTGAACTAACCAGAGCTTTTTTTGAAATATTCAACATTTTCTCAGTAACATTTTTTCAGTAAAATTTACTTTTTTTGTATATTCATTCATTTTTACCAATATTGATATTTTTTCAACATGTTACTGTTAATTTGAAAACCTTTTTGATAATTGTATATGATGTTACCTTAAATCGGTCATTTGATCAAGATGATTATCTTATATATATTGACAATTGTATGAAAAGTAAACTTGAACTAACCACAGCTTTATTTAAAAATTTCAACATTTTCTCCGTAGGATTTTTTTAGTAAATTTTACTACTTTTTGGATATTCATTCATTTTTACCAATATTGATATTTTTGCAACATTTTACTGTAAATTTGACTTTATTGATATTCATTCCGATTTTACCTGTATTAATGATTTTTCAACATTTTACTGTAAATTTTGACAATTTTTTTTTTTTTTATATTCATTCAGATTTTGCCTTTATTGATAATTTTTTTAACATTTTACTGTAAATTTGAAATCTTTTTTGATAATTGTATATGATGTTACCTTATATCGGTCATTTTATCAAGATGATTTTCAAATATGTATTAATAATTGTATTAAAAGTAAACTTGAACTAACCAGAGCTTTTTTTTTTTGAAATATTCAAATCCCCAAGGGTGACTGGGGAATAGAAATATGGTCACTTGGTCTTCTTCCGACTGGCAGTAAAACGCTTGCCGAAGTTGGGCGTCCGTTTGGCTGTGCGGGATGTATCAAGTTCGCAGTCACGTCCGGTCAGATTGGGGACGTTAAATCCGATGCCTCGTGTAAAGCGAATGCCACGCTCTTTGCACGTTAAGAACCCTTGCAACAACTCTTTGAGGGGTCCGTAGGTGGCCTGTTGCAAGGCAAAATTCCTGTCCCTATACCCTCATTTTCCAGTGGCAGTCCAAATTTCCCAGACCATCATCCTAGATGGCCTCTATTACAACAACCTACCTATTGTATTTATTGTGAACTTGTTCTCGTCCTGAATATGCATGAAATATTTGCCACTGGACGTTAAGCAACCAATAATCAATCAATCAATCAATGAAATATTCAACATTTTCTCAGTAACATTTTTTCAGTAAAATTTACTTTTTTTGTATATTCATTCATTTTTACCAATATTGATATTTTTTCAACATGTTACTGTTAATTTGAAAACCTTTTTGATAATTGTATATGATGTTACCTTAAATCGGTCATTTGATCAAGATGATTATCTTATATATATTGACAATTGTATGAAAAGTAAACTTGAACTAACCACAGCTTTATTTAAAAATTTTAACATTTTCTCCGTAGGATTTTTTCAGTAAATTTTACTACTTTTTGGATATTCATTCATTTTTACCAATATTGATATTTTTGCAACATTTTACTGTAAATTTGACTTTATTGATATTCATTCCGATTTTACCTGTATTAATGATTTTTCAACATTTTACTGTAAATTTGACAATTTTTTTTATATTCATTCAGATTTTGCCTTTATTGATAATTTTTTAACATTTTACTGTAAATTTAAAAGCTTTTTTGATACTTGTATATGAAGTAACCTTAAATCGGTCATTTGATAAAGATGATTTTCTCTTATGTATTGAAAATGTATTAAAAGTAAACTTGAACTAACCACAGCTTTATTTAGAATATTCTACATTTTCTCAGTTACATTTTTTCAGTAAATTTTACTACTTTTTTATATTCATTCATTTTTACCAATATTGATATTTTTCAACATTTTACTGTAAATTTGACATCTTTTCTGATATTTATTCAGATTTTACCCTTATTGATAATTTTTTAACATTTTACTGTAAATTTCAAAACTTAATTGATAATTCTATATGATGTTACCTTAAATCGGTCATTTGATCAAGATGATTTTCTAATATGTATTGACAAATGTATTAGAAGTGAAATTGAAACACCACAGCTTTATTTAAAAATTTCAACATTATCTCAGTAATAATTTTTCAGTAAATTTTACTACTTTTTGGATATTCATTCATTTTTACCAATATTGATATATTTTTTTTAACATTTTACTGTTAATTTGACTACTTTTTTTATATTCATTCAGATTTTACCTTTATTGATAATTTTTCAACATTTAACTGTAAATTTGAAATCTTTTTTGATAATTGTTTATGATGTTACCTTAAATCGGTCATTTGATCAAGATGATTATCTTATATATATTGACAATTGTATGAAAAGTAAACTTGAACTAACCACAGCTTTATTTAAAAATTTCAACATTTTCTCCGTAGGATATTTTCAGTAAATTTTACTACTTTTTTGATATTCATTCATTTTTACCAATATTGATATTTTTGCAACATGTTACTGTTAATTTGAAAACCTTTTTGATAATTGTATATGATGTTACCTTAAATCGGTCATTTGATCAAGATGATTATCTTATATATATTGACAATTGTATGAAAAGTAAACTTGAACTAACCACAGCTTTATTTAAAAATTTCAACATGTTCTCCGTAGGATATTTTCAGTAAATTTTACTACTTTTTGGATATTCATTCATTTTTACCAATATTGATATTTTTGCAACATTTTACTGTAAATTTGACTTTATTGATATTCATTCCGATTTTACCTGTATTAATGATTTTTGAACATTTTACTGTAAATTTGAAAACTGTTTTTTGTTCATTCAGAATTTACCTTGAGTGATAATTTTTTAACATTTTACTGTAAATTTGAAAACTTATTTGATATTAGTATATGATGTTACCTTAAATGGGTCATTTGATCGAGATAATTTTCTATTGACAATTGAATTAAAAGAAAACTTAAACATACCACAGCTTTATTTAAAAATTTTAGCATTTTCTCAGTTACATTTTTTCAGTAAATTATACTACTTTTTTTATATTCATTCATTTTTACCAATATTGATACTTTTCAACATTTTACTGTAAATTTTACATCTTTTCTGATATTTATTCTGATTTTACCATTATTTATAATTTTTTAACATTTTACTGTAAATTTGAAAACTTAATTGATAATTGTATATGATGTTACCTTAAATCGGTCATTTGATCAAGATGATTTTCTAATATGTATTGACCAATGTATTAAAAGTGAAATTGAAACACCACAGCTTAATTTAAAAATTTCAACATTTTCTCAGTAACATTTTTTCAGTAAATTTTACTACTTTTTGGATAATCATTCAGATTTGACCTTTTTTGATAAATTTTCAACATTTTACTGTAAATTTGACAACTTTTTTTATATTTATTCAGATTTTATTTTATTGATAATTTTTTAACATTTTACTGTAAATTTGAAATCTTTTTTGATAATTGTATATGATGTTACCATATATCGGTCATTTCATCAAGATGATTTTCAAATATGTATTAATAATTGTATTAAAAGTAAATTTGAACTAACCAGAGCTTTTTTTGAAATATTCATCATTTTCTCAGTAAATTTCACTACTTTTTGGATAATCATTCAGATTTGACCATTATTGATAAATTTTCAACATTTTACTGTAAATTTGACAATTTTTTTTTATATTTATTCAGATTTTACCGTTATTGATAATTTTTTAACATTTTACTGTAAATTTGAAAGCTTTTTTGATAATTGTATATGATGTTACCTTATATCGGTCATTTGTTCAAGATGATTTTCTAATATGTATTGACAATTGTATGAAAAGTAAACTTGAACTAACCACAGCTTTATTTAAAAATTTCAACATTTTCTCAGTTGCATTTTTCAGTCAATTTTACTACTTTTTGGATATTCATTCATTTTTACCATAATTACACCTTATGTAAGAATCCGGGGTTTTGATTGGTTAATAGCCAGTGTATTTTTCACCAATTTACTGTTATCAAATGAATATCGTTCATTTTTTAACGCCGCCGGGGTATTTGCTAAAAGGATATGCCTTTTTTACCCTCTCTGCCGTGGTATTTGCCAAAAAATACTCTATCCGACTGGACGCTTGTAACGTCACGATCATCAATGCGTTTTAGTACATTAACATTCGGTGTAATTAAACAGATATAGCATGTTATTGAGGGGTATTTGCGAAAAATACCAGTCTTGAGAATGAATTTCCCTCGCCTTACGGCTCGTGAAATTTAACATTCTCTCGACTGGTATTTTTCGCAAATACCCCTCCCTAACATGATATATCTGTTCAATATTGATATTTTTGCAACATTTTACTGTAAATTTGACAAGTTTATTGATATTCATTCAGATTTTACCTGTATTGATAATTTTTCAATATTTTACTGTAAATTTGAAAACTGTTTTTTGTTCATTCAGAATTTACCTTTATTGATAATTTTTTAACATTTTACTGTAAATTTGAAAACTTTTTTGATATTTGTAGATGATGTTACCTTAAATGGGTCATTTGATCGAGATAATTTTCTATTGACAATTGTATTAAAAGAAAACTTAAACATACCACAGCTTTATTTAAAAATTTTAACATTTTCTCAGTTACATTTTTTCAGTAAATTATACTACTTTTTTTATATTCATTCATTTTTACCAATATTGATACTTTTCAACATTTTACTGTAAATTTGACATCTTTTCTGATATTTATTCAGATTTTACCCTTATTGATAATTTTTTAACATTTTACTGTAAATTTGAAAACTTAATTGATAATTGTATATGATGTTACCTTAAATCGGTCATTTGATCAAGATGATTTTCTAATATGTATTGACCAATGTATTAGAAGTGAAATTGAAACACCACAGCTTTATTTAAAAATTTCAACATTTACTCAGTAACATTTTTTCAGTAAATTTTACTACTTTTTGGATAATCATTCAGATTTGACCTTTTTTGATAAATTTTCAACATTTTACTGTAAATTTGACAACTTTTTTTATATTTATTCAGATTTTACCTTTATTGATAATTTTTTAACATTTTACTGTAAATTTGAAATCTTTTTTGATAATTGTATATGATGTTACCTTATATCGGTCATTTTATCAAGATGAGTTTCAAATATGTATTAATAATTGTACTAAAAGTAAACTTGAACTACCCAGAGCTTTTTTGAAATATTCAAATCTTCTCAGTAACATTTTTTCAGTAAAATTTACTTTTTTTGTATATTCATTCATTTTTACCAATATTGATATTTTTTCAACATTTTACTGTTAATTTGAAAACCTTTTTGATAATTGTATATGATGTTACTTTAAATCGGTCATTTGATCAAGATGATTATCTTATATATATTGACAATTGTATGAAAAATAAACTTGAACTAACCACAGCTTTATTTCAATATTTCAACATTTTCTCCGTAGGATATTTTCAGTAAATTTGTCGAAATGCGCATCTGGTGCAAGAAAATTGGTACCGTTAATTTTATTACTACTTTTTGGATATTCATTCATTTTTACTTATATTGATATTTTTGCAACATTTTACTGTAAATTTGACTTTATTGATATTCATTCCGATTTTACCTGTATTAATGATTTTTCAACATTTTACTGTAAATTTGACAACTTTTTTATATTTATTCAGATTTTATTTTATTGATAATTTTTTAACATTTTACTGTAAATTTGAAATCTTTTTTGATAATTGTATATGATGTTACCATATATCGGTCATTTCATCAAGATGATTTTCAAATATGTATTAATAATTGTATTAAAAGTAAATTTGAACTAACCAGAGCTTTTTTTGAAATATTCATCATTTTATCAGTAAATTTCACTACTTTTTGGATAATCATTCAGATTTGACCATTATTGATAAATTTTCAACATTTTACTGTAAATTTGACAATTTTTTTTTATATTTATTCAGATTTTACCGTTATTGATAAATTTTTAACATTTTACTGTAAATTTGAAAGCTTTTTTGATAATTGTATATGATGTTACCTTATATCGGTCATTTGTTCAAGATGATTTTCTAATATGTATTGACAATTGTATGAAAAGTAAACTTGAACTAACCACAGCTTTATTTAAAAATTTCAACATTTTCTCAGTTGCATTTTTCAGTCAATTTTACTACTTTTTGGATATTCATTCATTTTTACCATAATTACACCTTATGTAAGAATCCGGGGTTTTGATTGGTTAATAGCCAGTGTATTTTTCACCAATTTACTGTTATCAAATGAATATCGTTCATTTTTTAACGCCGCCGGGGTATTTGCTAAAAGGATATGCCTTTTTTACCCTCTCTGCCGTGGTATTTGCCAAAAAATACTCTATCCGACTGGACGCTTGTAACGTCACGATCATCAATGCGTTTTAGTACATTAACATTCGGTGTAATTAAACAGATATATCATGTTATTGAGGGGTATTTGCGAAAAATACCAGTCTTGAGAATGAATTTCCCTCGCCTTACGGCTCGTGAAATTTAACATTCTCTCGACTGGTATTTTTCGCAAATACCCCTCCCTAACATGATATATCTGTTCAATATTGATATTTTTGCAACATTTTACTGTAAATTTGACAAGTTTATTGATATTCATTCAGATTTTACCTGTATTGATAATTTTTCAATATTTTACTGTAAATTTGAAAACTGTTTTTTGTTCATTCAGAATTTACCTTTATTGATAATTTTTTAACATTTTACTGTAAATTTGAAAACTTTTTTGATATTTGTAGATGATGTTACCTTAAATGGGTCATTTGATCGAGATAATTTTCTATTGACAATTGTATTAAAAGAAAACTTAAACATACCACAGCTTTATTTAAAAATTTTAACATTTTCTCAGTTACATTTTTTCAGTAAATTATACTACTTTTTTTATATTCATTCATTTTTACCAATATTGATACTTTTCAACATTTTACTGTAAATTTGACATCTTTTCTGATATTTATTCAGATTTTACCCTTATTGATAATTTTTTTAACATTTTACTGTAAATTTGAAAACTTAATTGATAATTGTATATGATGTTACCTTAAATCGGTCATTTGATCAAGATGATTTTCTAATATGTATTGACCAATGTATTAGAAGTGAAATTGAAACACCACAGCTTTATTTAAAAATTTCAACATTTACTCAGTAACATTTTTTCAGTAAATTTTACTACTTTTTGGATAATCATTCAGATTTGACCTTTTTTGATAAATTTTCAACATTTTACTGTAAATTTGACAACTTTTTTTATATTTATTCAGATTTTACCTTTATTGATAATTTTTTAACATTTTACTGTAAATTTGAAATCTTTTTTGATAATTGTATATGATGTTACCTTATATCGGTCATTTTATCAAGATGAGTTTCAAATATGTATTAATAATTGTATTAAAAGTAAACTTGAACTACCCAGAGCTTTTTTGAAATATTCAAATCTTCTCAGTAACATTTTTTCAGTAAAATTTACTTTTTTTGTATATTCATTCATTTTTACCAATATTGATATTTTTTCAACATTTTACTGTTAATTTGAAACCTTTTTGATAATTGTATATGATGTTACTTTAAATCGGTCATTTGATCAAGATGATTATCTTATATATATTGACAATTGTATGAAAAATAAACTTGAACTAACCACAGCTTTATTTCAATATTTCAACATTTTCTCCGTAGGATATTTTCAGTAAATTTTACTACTTTTTGGATATTCATTCATTTTTACTAATATTGATATTTTTGCAACATTTTACTGTAAATTTGACTTTATTGATATTCATTCCGATTTTACCTGTATTAATGATTTTTCAACATTTTACTGTAAATTTGACAACTTTTTTATATTCATTCAGATTTTACCTTTATTGATAATTTTTTTAACATTTTACGGTAAATTTAAAAGCTTTTTTGATACTTCTATATGATGTTACCTTAAATCGGTCATTTGATCAAGATGATTTTCTCTTATGTATTGATAATTGTATTAAAAGTAAACGAACTAACCACAGCTTTATTTAAAATATTCTACATTTTCTCAGTAACATTTTTTCAGTAAATTTTACTACTTTTTTTATATTCATTCATTTTTACCAATATTGATATTTTTCAACATTTAATGTAAATTTGACATCTTTTCTAATATTCATTCAGATTTTACCTTTATTGATAATTTTAATTTGAACTAACCACAGCTTTATTTAAATATTTCAACATTTTCTCCGTAGGATATTTTCAGTAAATTTCACTACTTTTTGGATATTCATTCATTTTTACCAATATTGATATTTTTGCAACATTTTACTGTAAATTTGACTTTATTGATATTCATTCCGATTTTACCTGTATTAAATATTTTTCAACATTTTACTGTAAATTTGACATCTTTTCTGATATTTATTCAGATTTTACCCTTATTGATAATTTTTTAACATTTTACTGTAAATTTGAAAACTTAATTGATAATTGTATGTGATGTTACCTTAAATCAGTCATTTGATCAAGACAATTTTCTAATATGTATTGACAAATGTATTAGAAGTGAAATTGAAACACCACAGCTTTATTTAAAAATTTCAACATTTTCTCAGTAACATTTTTTCAGTAAATTTACTACTTTTTGGATAATCATTCAGATTTGACCTTTTTTGATAAATTTTCAACATTTTACTGTAAATTTGACAACTTTTTTTATATTTATTCAGATTTTACCTTTATTGATAATTTTTTAACATTTTACTGTAAATTTGAAATCTTTTTTGATAATTGTATATGATGTTACCTTATATCGGTCATTTGATCAAGATGATTTTCTAATATGTATTGACAATTGTATGAAAAGTAAACTTGAACTAACCACAGCTTTATTTAAAAATTTCAACATTATCTCAGTAACAATTTTTCAGTAAATTTTACTACTTTTTGGATATTCATTCATTTTTACCAATATTGATATTTTTTTAACATTTTACTGTTAATTTGACTACTTTTTTTATATTCATTCAGATTTTGCCTTTATTGGTAATTTTTCAACATTTAACTGTAAATTTGAAAACTTTTTTGGTAATTGTTTATGATGTTACCTTAAATCGGTCATTTGATCAAGATAAATTTCTAATATGTATTGACAATTGTATGAAAAGTTAATTTGAACTAACCACAGCTTTATTTAAAAATTTCAACATTTTCTCAGTTGCATTTTTTCAGTCAATTTTACTACTTTTTGGATATTCATTCATTTTTACCAATATTGATATTTTTGCAACATTTTACTGTAAATTTGACAAGTTTATTGATATTCATTCAGATTTTACCTGTATTGATAATTTTTCAATATTTTACTGTAAATTTGAAAACTGTTTTTTGTTCATTCAGAATTTACCTTTATTGATAATTTTTTAACATTTTACTGTTAATTTGAAAGTTTTTTTGATAATTGTATATGATGTTACCTTATATCGGTCATTTGATCAAGATGATTTTCTAATATGTATTGACAATTGTATGAAAAGTAAACTTAAATTAACCACAGCTTTATTTAAAAATTTCAACAATATCTCAGTAACAATTTTTCAGTAAATTTTACTACTTTTTGGATATTCATTCATTTTTACCAATGTTGATAATTTTTTAACATTTTACTGTAAATTTGAAAACTTTTTTGATATTTGTATATGATGTTTCCTTAAATGGGTCATTTGATCAAGATAATTTTCTATTGACAATTGTATTAAAAGAAAACTTAAACATACCACAGCTTTATTTAAAAATTTTAACATTTTCTCATTTACATTTTTTCAGTAAATTTTACTACTTTTTTTATATTCATTCATTTTCACCAATATTGATATTTTTCAACATTGTACTGTAAATTTGACATCTTTTCTGATATTTATTCAGATTTTACCCTTATTGATAATTTTTTAACATTTTACTGTAAATTTGAAAACTCAATTGATAATTGTATATGATGTTACCTTAAATCAGTCATTTGATCAAGATGATTTTCTAATATGTATTGACAAATGTATGAGAAGTGAAATTGAAACACCACAGCTTTATTTAAAAATTTCAACATTTTCTCAGTAACATTTTTTCAGTACATTTTATCACTTTTTGGATAATCATTCAGATTTGACCTTTTTTGATAAATTTTCAACATTTTACTGTAAATTTGACAACTTTTTTTTATATTTTTTCAGGTTTTACCTTTATTGATAATTTTTCAACATTTTACTGTAAATTTGAAAGCTTTTTTGATAATTGTATATGATGTTACCTCATATCGGTCATTTGATCAATATGATTTTCTAATATGTATTGACAATTGTAAGAAAAGCAAACTTGAACTAACCACAGCTTTATTTAAAAATTTCAACATTATCTCAGTAACAATTTTTCAGTAAATTTTACTACTTTTTGGATATTCATTCATTTTTACCAATATTGATAATTTTTTTAACATTTTACTGTTAATTTGACTACTTTTTTGATATTCATTCAGATTTTACCTTTAGTGGTAATTTTTCAAGATTTAACTGTAAATTTGAAAACTTTTTTGATAATTGTTTATGATGTTACCTTAAATCGGTCATTTGATCAAGATAAATTTCTAATATATATTGACAATTGTATGAAAAGTTAACTTGAACTAACCACAGCTTTATTTAAAAATTTCAACATTTTCTCAGTTGCATTTTTTCAGTCAATTTTATTACTTTTTGGATATTTATTCATTTTTACCAATATTGATATTTTTGCAACATTTTACTGTTAATTTCACAAGTTTATTGATATTCATTTAGATTTTTACCTGTATTGATAATTTTTCAATATTTTACTGTAAATTTGAAAACTGTTTTTTGTTCATTCAGAATTTACCTTTAGTGATAATTTTTTAACATTTTACTGTAAATTTGAAAACTTTTTTGATATTTGTAGATGATGTTACCTTAAATGGGTCATTTGATCGAGATAATTTTCTATTGACAATTGTATTAAAAGAAAACTTTAACATACCACAGCTTTATTTAAAAATTTTAACATTTTCTCAGTTACATTTTTTCAGTAAATTTTACTACTTTTTTATATTTATTCATTTTTTTACAAATATTGAAATTTTTCAACATTTTACTGTAAATTTGACATCTTTTCTGATATTTATTCAGATTTTACCCTTATTGATAATTTTTTAACATTTTACTGTAAATTTGAAAACTTAATTGATAATTGTATATGATGTTACCTTAAATCGGTCATTTGATCAAGATGATTTTGTAATTTGTATTGAGAAATGTATTAGAAGTGAAATTGAAACACCACAGCTTTATTTAAAAATTTTAACATTTTCTCAGTAAATTTTACTACTTTTTGGATAATCATTCAGATTGGACCTTTATTGATAAATTTTCAACATTTTACTGTAAATTTGACAACTTTTTTTATATTTATTCAGATTTTACCTTTATTGATAATTTTTTAACATTTAACTGTAAATTTGAAATCTTTTTTGATAATTGTATATGATGATACCTTATATCGCTCATTTTATCAAGATGATTTTCAAATATGTATTAATAATTGTATTAAAAGTAAACTATAACTAACCGAAGCTTTTTTTTTAAATATTCAACATTTTCTCAGTATCTTTTTTTCATTAAATTTTACTTTTTTTTATATATTCATTCATTTTTACCAATATTGATATTTTTTCAACATTTTACTGTTAATTTGACAACTTTTTTATATTCATTCAGATTTTACCTTTATAGATAATTTTTCAACATTTTACTGTTAATTTGAAAACCTTTTTGATAATTGTACATGTATATGATGTTACCTTAAATCTGTCATTTGATCAAGATGATTTTCTAATATATATTGACAATTGTATGAAAAGTAAACTTGAACTAACCACAGCTTTATTTAAAAATTTCAACATTTTCTCCGTAGCATATTTTCAGTAAATTTTACTACTTTTTGGATATTCATTCATTTTTACCAATATTGATATTTTTGCAATATTTTACGGTAAATTTGACTTTATTGATATTCATTCTGATTTTACCTGTATTGATGATTTTTCAACATTAAGCTGTAAATTTGACAACTTTTATTATATTTATTCAGATTTTACCTTTATTGATAATTTTTTAACATTTTACTGTAAATTTGAAAGCTTTTTTGATAATTGTATATGATGTTACCTTTAATCGGTCATTTGATCAAGATGATTTTCTAATATGTATTGATAATTGTATTAAAAGTAAACTTGAACTAACCACAGCTTTATTTAAAATATTCTACATTTTCTCAGTAACATTTTTCAGTAAATTTTACTACTTTTTTTCTATTCATTGATTTTTACCAATCTTGATAATTTTTCAACATTTTACTGTAAATTTGACTTTATTGATATTCATTCAGATTTTACCTGTAATGATGATTTTTCAACATTTTACTGTAAATTTGAAAATTCTTTTTACATTCATTCAGATTTTACCTTTATTGATAATTTTTTCAACATTTTACTGGTAATTAATGAAAAAATTATCATGATCAAATGACCGATTTAAGGTAACATCATATAAGATTATCCAAAAAGATAAATTTTTCAGTAGAATGTGGACAAATTATCAATAAAGGTAAAATCCGAATAAATATTCCAAAAATGGTAAAATTTATTTAAATTGTTGCAATGTTTAAATAAAACAGTGGTTGGTTCAAGATTACTTCTAATACAATTGTCAATATATATGAGAAAATTATCATGATCAAATGACCGATTTAAGGTAACATCATATAAAATATCCAAAAAGTCAAATTTTTCAGAAAAATGTGGACAAATTATCAATATAAAACATTTAAATGTATATCCATAAAGTGGTAAAATTTATTTTAAATGTTGCAATGTTTAAGTTAAGCAGTGGTTGGTTAAAGTTTACTTGAAATACAATTTTCAATACTTATTAGAAAATTGTCATGATCAAATGACCGATTTAAGGTAACATCAAATACTATTATCCAAAAATTGACAAATTTACAGTAAAATATGGAAAAATTATCAATGCACCGATGGCAGTTTTAGTGTTCTTTCTAAAAAAATGTCTATAAAAATGGTCGATTTTTAGGTTTCATCTAATAAATAAACCAAAAAGTGATTAATTAAACTCAATATGATAATAAAAAAAAATTAAGTTGTGGTTTGTTCAATTTTACTTCTAATACACTTGTCAAAACATATGAGAAAATTATCATGATCAAATGACCGATTTAAGGTAACATCATATAAAATTATCCAAAAAGATAAATTTTTCAGTAGAATATGGACAAATTATCAATAAAGGTAAAATATGAATAAATATTCCAAAATTGGTAAAAAAATTTAAATTGTTGCAATGTTTAAATAAAGCAGTGGTTGGTTCAAGATTACTTCTAATACAATTGTCAATATATATGAGAAAATTATCATCATCAAATGACCGATTTAAGGTAACATCATATAAAATTATCCAAAAAGATAAAATTTTCAGTAGAATGTGGACAAATTATCAATAAAGGTAAAATCCGAATAAATATTCCAAAATTTGTAAAATATATTCAAATTGTTGCAATGTTTAAATAAAGCAGTGGTTGGTTCATGATTACTTCTAATACACTTGTCAATATATATGAGAAAATTATCATGATCAAATGACCGATTTAAGGTAACATCATATAAAATAATCAAAAAAGTAAAATATTTCAGAAAAATGTGGACAAATTATCAATATAAAACATCTGAATGTATATCCATCAAGTGGTAAAAATAATTCAAAATGTTGCTATGTTTAAAAAAAGCAGTGGTGTCAATTCATATGAAAAAAATATGATCAAATGACCGATTTAAGGGACCATCAGTTACATATATACAAAAATTCGACAAATCTACAGAAAAATGAGAATAAATTATTAATGAAGGTATTATTTGAATGAATATTGAAACATTTGTTAAATTTACTGAAAAATGTATTATTTTTTTAAAGCTGTGGTTGGTTCAAGTAAACTTCTAATACTATTGTGAAATCATATGAGAAAATTATCATGAGCAAATGACCGATTAAAGGTAACATAAAAAAAAATCATCAAAAAAGTTAAAAACAATCAGAAAAATGTGGACAAATTATCAATAGAAAACATCTGAATGTATATCCATCAAGTGGTAATTTTTTTTTAAATGTTGCAATGTTTAAATACGCAGTGGTTGGTAAAGTTTACTTTGAATACAATTTTCAATACATATTAGAGAATTGTCATGATCAAATGACCGATTTAAGGTAACATCATCAACAATTATAAAAAAAAAATTGTTGAATTTATAGTGAAAAGGGGAAAATTTATCATTAAAGGTAACACCTGAATGAATATCTAAAACGTGGAAAAAATTATTTAAAAATGTTGCAATTCGTAAATAAAGCAGTGGTGTCAATAGAGTTGAAAAAATTATGATCAAATGACCGACTTAAAGGAACCATCAGTTACATATGTCTAAAAATTCGATAAATTTACAGAAAAGTGAGAATAAATTATCAATGAAGGTATTATCTGAAGGAATACTGTAAAATTTACAAAAAAAATGTATTATTTTTTTTAAGCTGGGGTTGGTTCAAGTTAACTTTTAATACAATTGTCAAAACATATGCGAAAAATGTCATGATCAAATGACCGATTTAAGGTAAAATCATATAAAATAATCAAAAAAGTAAAATATTTCAGAGAAAAATGTGAACAAATTATCAATATAAAACATCTGAATGTATATCCATAGAGTGTTAAAAATAATCTAAAATGTTGCAATGTTTAAATAAAGCAGTGTTGTCAATTCATGTGAAAAAAATATGATCAAATGACCGATTTAAGGGACCATCAGTTACATATATCCAAAATGTCGACAAATTTACAGAAAATGAGATTTGAGAAAATTATCATGATGAATTGACGGATTTAAGGTAACATCATATAAAATTATCAAGAAAGTAAAATTTTCAGAAAAATGTGGACAAATTATCAATATAAAACATCTGAACGTATATATATAAAGTGGTAAAATTTATTTTAATTGTTGCAGTGTTTATATAAAGCAGTGGTTAGTTAAAGTTTACTTTGAATACAATTTTAGATACATATTAGAGAATTGTCATGATCAAATGACCGATTTAAGGAAACATCATCAACAATTATCAAAAGAGTTGTTAAATTTATAGTAAAAAGAGGAAAAATTATCATTGTAGGTAACAACTGAATGAATATCTAAAACGTGGAAAAATTTATTGAAAAATGTTGCAATTCGAAAAAAAAAGCAGTGGTGTCAATACATATGAAAAAAATAAGATCAAATGACCGATTTAAGGGACCATCAATTACATGTATCCAAAAAATCGACAAATTTACAAAACAATGAGAATTATCAATGAAGGTATTATCTGAATGAATAATGAAAAATTTGTAAAATTTACTGAAAAATGTTATATTTTTTTAAAAGCTGTGGTTGGTTCAGTTTAACTTCTAATACAATTATCAAAACATATGAGAAAGTTATCATGATCAAATGACCGATTTAAGGTAAAATAATATAAATTATCCAAAAAGTAAAATTTTTCATCAAAATGTGGACAAATTATCAATATAAAACATCTAAATGTATATCCATAAAGTTGTAAAATTTATTTAAAATATTGCAATGTTTAAATAAAGCAGTGGTTGGGGAAAATCTACTTTTAATACAATTTGAAATACAAATTAGAGAATTGTCATAATCAAATGACCGATTTAAGGTAACATCATCAACAATTATCAAAAAAGTTGTTAAATTTAAAGTACAAAGAGGAAAAATTATCATTTTAGGTAACAACTGAATGAATATCTAAAACGTGGAAAA
The DNA here is from genome assembly GCF_963676685.1 of Mytilus edulis. NCBI lineage: Eukaryota > Metazoa > Mollusca > Bivalvia > Mytilida > Mytilidae > Mytilus > Mytilus edulis. The sequence continues at coordinate 27,750,393 of NC_092354.1, forward strand.
ATTTATTGAAAAATATTTGCAATTCGAAAAAAAAGCAGTGGTGTCAATACATATGAAAAAATATGATCAAATGACCGATTTAAGGGACCATCAATTGCATATATGCAAAAAATCGACAAATTTACAAAAGTGAGAATAAATTATCAATGAAGGTATTATCTGAATGAATACTGAAACATTTGTAAAATTTACTGAAAAATGTATTATTTTTTATAAGGCTGTAGTTTGGGACAAGTTTACTTCTAATACAATTGTCAAAACATATGAGAAAATTATCATGATCAAATGACCGAATTACGGTAATATGATATAAAGTGATCCAAAAAGTAAAATTTTTCAGAAAAATGTTGACAAATTATCAATATAAAACATCTAATTGTATAACCATAAAGTGGTAACATTTATTTAAAATGTTGCAATGTTTAAATAAAGCAGTGGTTGGTAAAATTTATTTTTAATACAATTTCCATATATATTAGAGAATTGTCATAATCAATAGACAGATTTAAGGTAACATTATCAACAATTATCAAAAAAATATGGTAAATTTATAGTAAAAACAGGAAAATTATCATTATAGGTAACACCTGAATGAATATCTAAAACGTGGAAAAATGTATTTAAAATGTTGCAATTCGAAAATAAAACAGTGGTGTCAATACATATGAAAAAATTATGATCAAATGACCGATTTAAGGGATAATCAAATACATATATCCAAAAAATCGACAAATTTACAAAACAACGAGAATAAATTATCAATGAAGGTATTATCTGAATGAATAATGAAAAAATTGTAAAGCAGTGGTTGATCCAAGTTTACATTTAATACAATTTTCAATACATAATAGAGAATTGTCATGATCAAATGACCGATTGAAGGTAATATCAAATACTTTTATCCAAAAAATTTAGTCAAATATTAAAAAATTATCAATACACCGATGGCAGTTTAGTGTTCTTTTTAAATAAATATCTATAAAAGTGGTACATTTTAGGTTTTATCTAATAAAATAAACCAAAAAGTGGTTAAATAAGCTCAATAATAATAATAAAAAAAAAATGATCAGTTGTGGTTTGTTCAATTTTACTTCTAATACATTTGTCAATACATATTAGAAAATTATCTTGATCAAATGTCCGATTTAAGGTAACATCATCAACAATTATCAAAAAAGTTGTTAAATTCAAAGTACAAAGAGGAAAAATTATCATTATAGGTAACACCTGAATGAATATCTAAAACGTGGAAAAATGTATTAAAAATGTTGCAATTCGAAAATAAAGCAGTGGTGTCAATACATAGGAAAAAAAATGATCAAATGACCGATGTCAGGGACAATCAAATACATATATCCAAAAAATGGACAAATTTACAAAACAATGAGAATAAATTATCAATGAAGGTATTATCTGAATGAATAATGAAAAATTTGTAAAATTTACTTAAAAATGTATTATTTTTTTCAAAGCTGTGGTTAGTTCAAGTTAACCTCTAATACAATTGTCAAAACATATGAGAAAAATGACCGAATTACGGTAATACGATTTAAAATGATCCAAAAAGTAAAATTTTTCAGAAAAATGTGGACAAATTATCAATATAAAACATCTAATTGTATAACCATAAAGTGGTAAAATTTATTTAAAATGTTGCAATGTTTAAATAAAGCAGTGGTTGGTAAAGTTTATTTTTAATACATTTTTGATATATATTAGAGGATTGTCATAATCAATAGACCGATTTAAGGTAACATTATCAACAATTATAAAAAAAAAAGTTAAATGTATAGTAAAAAGAGGAAAATTATCATTAAAATAACACCTGAGTGAATATCTAAAACGTGGAAAAATGTATTAAAAATGTTGCAATTCGAAAATAAAACAGTGGTGTCAATACATGATATATGATCAAATTACCGATTTAAGGGACCATCAAATACATATATCCAAAAAATCGACAAATTTACAAAACAATGAGAATTATCAATGAAGGTATTATCTGAATGAATAATGAAAAATTTGTAAAATTTACTGAAAAATGTTATATTTTTTTAAAAGCTGTGGTTGGCAACTTCTAAGACAATCATCAAAACATATGAGAAAGTTATCATGATCAAATGACCGATTTAAGGTAAAATAATATAAATTATCCAAAAAGTAAAATTTTTCATCAAAATGTGGACAAATTATCAATATAAAACATCTAAATGTATATCCATAAAGTAGTAAAATCTATTTAAAATGTTGCAATGTTTAAATAAAGCAGTGGTTGGGTAAAATCTATTTTTAATACAATTTGAAATACAAATTAGAGAATTGCCATGATCAAATGACCGATTTTAGGTAACATCATCAACAATTATCAAAAAAGTTGTTAAATTTAAAGTACAAAGAGGAAAAATTATCATTATAGGTAACAACTGAATGAATATCTAAAACATGGAAAAATTTATTGAAAAATATTGCAATTTCAAAAAAAAAAAAGCATTGGTGTCAATACATATGAAAAAAATATGATCAAATGACCGATTTAAGAGACCATCAATTACATATATGCAAAAAATCGACAAATTTACAAAAGTGAGAATAAATTATCAATGAAGGTATTATCTGAATGAATACTGAAACATTTGTAAAATTTACTGAAAAATGTATTATTTTTTATAAGGCTGTAGTTTGGGACAAGTTTACTTCTAATACAATTGTCAAAACATATGAGAAAATTATCATGATCAAATGACCGAATTACGGTAATATGATATAACGTGATCCAAAAAGTAAAATTTTTCAAAAAAATGTGGACAAATTATCAATATAAAACATCTAATTGTATAACCATAAAGTGGTAAAATTTATTTAAAATGTTGCAATGTTTAAATAAAGCAGTAATTGTTAAAATTTATTTTTACTAAAATTTCGATATATATTAGAGAATTGTCATAATCAATAGACCGATTTAAGGTACATGTAACATTATCAACAATTATAAAAAAAAATGGTAAATTTATAGTAAAAACAGGAAAATTATCATTATAGGTAACACCTGAATGAATATCTAAAACGTGGAAAAATGTATTAAAAATGTTGCAATTCGAAAAATAAAACAGTGGTGTCAATACATATGAAAAAAAAAGATCAAATGACCGATTTAAGGGACAATCAAATACATATATCCAAAAAATCGACAAATTTACAAAACAACGAGAATAAATTATCAATGAAGTTATTATCTGAATGAATAATGAAAAAATTGTAAAAGTAAAGCAGTGGTTGGTTCAAGTTTATATTTAATACAATTTTCAATACATAATAGAGAATTGCCATGATCAAATGACCGATTTAAGGTAATATCAAATACTTTTATCCAAAAAATTGAAAAATTTAGTCAAATATTGAAAAATTATCAATACACCGATGGTAGTTTAGTGTTCTTTTTAAATAAATATCTATAAAAATGGTACATTTTAGGTTTTATCTAATAAAATAAACCAAAAAGTCGTTAAATAAGCTCAATAATAATAACAAGAGGCTCTCAAGAGCCTGAATCGCTCACCTTAGTTTTTTTGTTTAAATCTCTCATCAATGATTATTTTGGCTTTTCAATTTATTTAAATGTTCTTTGAATCGTCCTATTTTCTTCAAAAGCAAAAAAAAATCATTTTCTCCTATGTTCTATTTTAGCCATTGGAGCTATGTTTCTGACATACAAGGAAATGAAATATAAAATTTATACTAGATACTCTGAAACTCATTTAGCCTAAAGTTTGGCTGAAATTGATACAGCAGTTTCAAAGGAGAAGATTTTTTAAAGTAAGTCAACACGATGAACAAATTGTGAAAAAAGTCTTTAAAGGGCAATAACTCCTTAAGGGGTCAATTGACAATTTTGGTCAAATTGACTTATTTGTAGATCTTACTTTGCTTAACATTTTTGCTATGAACAGTTTATCTGTATCTATAATAATATTCAAGATAATAACCAAAAATTGCAAAATTTCTTTAAAATCATCAATTCAGGGGCATTATACCTGAAAAACCAGTTACCCAATTCGGCTGAAAATTTCAGGACAGGTAGACCTTGACCTAATAAATACTTTAACTTCTTGTCTTATTTGCTCTAAATGCTGGAGTTTTTGAGATATAAGCCAAACACTGCATTTTACCCTGTGTTCTATTTTAGCCATGACGGCCATGTTTTTTGACGAAATAAAAAATAAAGCACAAACTTTATTTTATACACCCTACTGATCATTCAGTTGAAGTTTGGTTGAATTTGGTATAGTAGTTTTAGAGAAGATTTTTTTAAAGTTAGCAAATATGATGAACAAATTGTGAAAAATTGTCATTAAAGGACAATAACCCCTTAAGGGGTCAATTGACAATTTTGGTCATATTAACTTATTTGTAGATCTTACTTTGCTGATCATTTTTGCTCTTTACAGTTTATCTTTATCTATAATAATATTCAAGATAATGACCAAAAACTGCAAAATTTCCTTAAAATTACCAATTAAGTGGCAGCAACCCATTAATGGTTTGTTTGATTCATCTGAAAATTTCAGGGCTGATAGATCTTGACATAATGAACATTTTTACCCCATGTCAGATTTGCTCTAAATGCTTTCGTTTTTGAGATATAAGCCAAAAACTGCATTTGACCCCTATGTTCTATTTTAAGTAACGGCGGCCATGTTTTTTGACGGATCAAAAATCGAAGCACACACTTTGTGCAGGATAATCCAAGGAACAATCATGCTAAGTTTCATTCAAATCCATTCAGTAGTTTCAGAGGAGAAAATGTTTGAAAAATTGTTAACGACGACAGACGACGACGTCGACGACGACGACGGACGCCAAGTGATGAGAAAAGCTCACGTGGCCTTTTAGGCCAGGTGAGCTAATAATAAAAAAAATGATAAGTTGTGGTTTGTTCAATTTTACTTCTAATACATTTGTCAATACATATTAGAAAGTTATCTTGATCTAATGTCCGATTTAAGGTAACATCATCAACAATTATCAAAAAAGTTGTTAAATTTAAAGTACAAAGAGGAAACATTATCATTATAGGTTACAACTGAATGAATATCTAAAACGTGGAAAAATTTATTGAAAAAAGTTGCAATTCGAAAAAAAAGCAGTGGTGTCAATACATATGAAAAAAATATGATCAAATTACCGATTTAAGGGACCATCAATTACATATATGCAAAAAATCGACAAATTTACAAAAATGAGAGTAAATTATCAATGAAGGTATTATCTGAATGAATACTGAAACATTTGTAAAATTATCATGATCAAATGACCGAATTACGGTAATATCATATAGAATTATCCAAAAAGTAAAAGTTTTCAGAAAAATATGGACAAATTATCAATATAAAACATCTAAATGTATAACCATAAAGTGGTAAAATTTATTTAAAATGTTGCAATGTTTAAATAAAGCAGTGGTTGGTAAGGTTTATTTTTAATACATTTTTGATACATATTAGAGGATTGTCATAATCAAATGACCGATTTAAGGGACCATCGAATACATATATCCAAGAAATCGACAAATTTACAAAACAATGAATAATGAAAAATTTGTAAAATTTACTGAAAAATGTTATATTTTTTTAAAAGCTGTGGTTGGTTCAGGTTAACTTCTAATACAATTATCAAAACATATGAGAAAGTTATCATGATCAAATGACCGATTTATGGTAAAATAATATAAATTATCCAAAAAGTAAAATTTTTCATAAAAATGTGGAAAATTATCAATATAAAACATCTAAATGTATATCCATAAAATAGTAAAATTTATTTAAAATGTTGCAATGTTTAAATAAAGCAGTGGTTGGGTAAAATCTATTTTTAATACAATTTGAAATACAAATTAGAGAATTGTCATGATCAAATGACCGATTTTAGGTAACATCATCAACAATTATCAAAAAAGTTGTTAAATTTAAAGTAAAAAGAGGAAAAATTATCATTATAGGTAACAACTGAATAAATATCTAAAACGTGGAAAAAATTTATTGAAAAATGCTGCAATTCGAAAAAAAAAGCAGTGGTGTCAATACGTATGAAAAAAATATGATCAAATGACCGATTTAAGGGACCATCAATTACATATATGCAAAAAATCGACAAATTTACAAAAATGAGAATAAATTATCAATGAAGGTATTATCTGAATGAATACTGAAACATTTGTAAAATTTACTGAAAAATGTATTATTTTTTATAAAGCTGTAGTTGGTACAAGTAAACTTTTAATACAATTGTCAAAACATATGAGAAAATTATCATGATCAAATGACCGAATTACGGTAATATCATATAGAATTATCCAAAAAGTAAAAGTTTTCAGAAAAAATATGGACAAATTATCAATATAAAACATCTAAATGTATAACCATAAAGTGGTAAAATTTATTTAAAATGTTACAATGTTAAATAAAGCAGTGGTTGGTAAAGTTTATTTTTAATACATTTTTGATACTTATAGAGGATTGTCATAATCAAATGATCGATTTAAGGTAACATCATCAACAATTATAAAAAAAAATGTTAAATTTATAGTAAAAAGAGGAAAATTATCATTAAAATAACACCTTAATGAATATCTAAAACGTGGAAAAATTATTAAAAAATGTTGCAATTCGAAAATAAAGCAGTGTTGTAAATATATATGAAAAGAATATGATCAAATGACCGATTTAAGGGACCATCAATTACATGTATCCAAAAAATCGACAAATTTACAGAAAAATGAGAATAAATTATCAATGAAGGTATTACATGAATGAATACAGAAAAATTTGTAAAATTTACTGTAAAATGTATTGTTTTTTTTAAACTGTGGTTGGTTCAAGTTAACTTCTAATACAATTGTCAAAAACATATGAGAAAATTATCATGATCAAATGACCGATTTAAGGTAACATCATATAAAATGGTCCAGAAAGTAAAATTTTCAGAAAATGTGGACAAATTATCAATATAAAACATCTGAAAATATATCCATAAAGTGGTAAAATTGATTTCAAATGTTGCAATGTTTAAATAAAGCAGTGGTTGGTAAGGTTTATTTTTTATACAATTTCGATATATATTAGAGAATTGTCATAATCAATAGACCGATTTAAGGTAACATTATCAACAATTATAAAAAAAAATGGTAAATTTATATTAAAAACAGGAAAATTATCATTATAGGTAACACCTGAATGAATATCTAAAACGTGGAAAAATGTATTAAAAATTTTGCAATTCGAAAATAAAACAGTGGTGTCAATACATATGAAAAAAATATGATCAAATGACCGATTTAAGGGACAATCAAATACATATATCCAAAAAATCGACAAATTTACAAAACAACGAGAATAAATTATCAATGAAGGTATTATCTGAATGAATAATGAAAAAATTGTAAAGCAGTGGTTGGTTCAAGTTTACATTTAATACAATTTTCAATGCATAATAGAGAATTGTCATGATCAAATGACCGATTAAAGGTAATATCAAATACTTTTATCCAAAACAATTTAGTCAAATATTGAAAAATTATCAATACACCGATGTCAGTTTAGTGTTCTTTTTAAATAAATATCTATAAAAATGGTACATTTTAGGTTTTATCTAATGAAATAAACCAAAAAGTGGTTATTTAAGCTCAATAATAATAATAAAAAAAAAATGATAAGTTGTGGTTTGTTCAATTTTACTTCTAATACATTTGTCAATACATATTAGAAAATTATCTTGATCAAATGTCCGATTTAAGGTAACATCATCAACAATTATCAAAAAAGTTGTTAAATTTAAAGTAAAAAGTGGAAAACTTATCTTTATAGTTAACAACTGAATGAATATCTAAAACGTGGAAAAATGTATTTAAAAAGGTTGCAATTCGAAAATAAAGCAGTGGTGTCAATACATATGAAAAAATATGATCAAATGACCAATGTAAGGGACTATCAGTTACATATATCCAAAAAATTGACGAATTTACAAACAAATGAGAATAAATTATCAATGAAGGTATTATCTGAATGAAAAAAATTGTAAAATTTACTGAAAAATGTATTATTTTTTTTAAAGGTGTGGTTGGTTCAAATTAACATCTAATACAATTGTCAAAACATATGAGAAGATTATCATGATTAAATGAAAAAAAAAAGGAGTCGGAAAAAGTTTGAATGTTTTTTTTCTATAATAAAATCCTATTTTCTTATTTTATTTTAAAAATCATATCATATATATAAAATTAGCTTATTAAATATATATTGCTAAAAAAAAAACACCGTATCTCCTGGTTTTTCATTATTACCCGTGGCCCGCGCGAACTGACCCCAACTAGTATTTTACAGAAACCACAGAAAATGGCGCGTCTTACCATTTTCCTGTCGATCTTTTTTTTTTTGAAGGTATTGTCAACACTACAAGGCAGAATGAAGATTGCCCCAGAGGGTCCTTATACTGCATTAGATTGATTGATTGTTGGTTGATTAACGTCCAGTGGCAAATAGTTCATGCATATTCAGGACGAAAACAAGTTCACAACAAATACAATAGGTAGGTTGATACAATAGAGGCCATCTGGGATGATGGTCGGAGAAATTTGGACTGCCACTAAAAAAAGAGGGTATATTGGATAGGGACAGAAATTTTGCCTTGCAACAGGCCACCTACGAACCCCTCAAAGAGTTGTTGCAAAGGTTCTTAACGTGCAAAGAGTGTGGCACTCTCTTTACACGAGGCATCGGATTTAGCGTCCCCCTTCTGACCGGACGTGACTGCGAACTTGATACATCCCGCACAGCCAAACGGACGCCCTCTTCGGCAAGCGTTTTACTGCCGGTCGGAAGAAGACCAAGTGACCATATTTCTATACCCCAGTCACCCCTGGGGGTGTACTGCATTAGAAGCTCCCGCACAGTGTTAAGATGTGGAAAAGGAGTACAGTGTGTCGAGATAAGCGCCCCCATCACACATGTAACCTGTGCGTCATCCTTTGCCATGCTGAGAGTAGAACCTGGCCATCAAATATCAACAGCAGGATGCCAGATCAGGAGTAAGACTTTTTATAAATCTTTATCTTTATTCAATATGTATTGTATCTTATTTTTTTTAACAATTTTTACCCCCTCCCCCTTTTTGCATCCTTCCACCTTCTTTTTCCATATAGTCATACTGTATCCCTACCTGTTGAATAGAATATTTATGTTTCAAGGTTTTATTCGAAATCGATCTTTAATTTCTAATAGATTGCTGAGGATACAGTATATTTTGTGATTTTTTTTTCCAAATTCGAAATTTGCAATAAAGTTTCCCTTGATTGCAAATTATAAGCATATTGTCAAAATATACAAACGATGATAGAAAACTGTCCGACGTGTGTAAGAATTTTAAAACCAAATTCGAAATATTGATGACATGTTACATTAACACCTCATGAAATCTTGAGATAATCCCAATTCCGCTTCGATAAAGCTCGGAGGTGCAATCAAGGATCATTCAACTTATTTTATTCAAGATTGTTTTCTTAAAACTATTATTTTATAATTGTCAATGGAAAACCGTTAAGTAAACTAAATAAAAAAAGAAGCAATATTCATCAATGAACTTGATTACATATGTTTTGAAACTTTACCGCGGATTATATTATAAACATCCGGTTGTTCTAGTGTATTATGAGTACCTGAAAGTATGTATTAATGCCTCCCTTTTATTTATTTTGAAACAGTGATTGATGATGTAATAGAAGAGAAGAAACCAGAAGTTAAGTGTGGTGCATGAACCAGTAGACAACCGTAAGCACCACACTGACCACCTATCCACCACTGCAAACTGTGAGGAGTCAATTCTTGGTATGCTATTAATATAAAAAGAATTAAAAAAAAAAACATCAACAGACAATAAGGAAAAAGACGTGGTATGGTTGCTTATCAGACAATTTTCTCTACAAGAGACCAAATGAAACATAAATTAAGAATTGTAGGTCAGCATATATACCCTTCTACAATGAGTAAAACCCATACCACAGTGATCTATAACAGGTGGACGAAATGGCATATGATGGAATTGAACATATAATAAAAGAACGGTTAGGAGTGACTAGTCTAATAATGAAGTACTTCGATACTGATGTAAATAAGTATATAGACCTAGAGTTAAACAGCTGTGATTTTGTAAGATTACAAGGTACTAAAGGTGAAGGTATCTCAAAGTTTGTCTGAGATGGAAGACACATTGAATGCTGCCAACAATCATGACTCACAAGAAGCTGCATCTTCCTAACAGACCAGAACAATACCAGGACCATTATCCCCAACAAGGTCAGGGTCACCTTCAAGACCATCAACCCCTCAACATTCTCAGAGTAGACCTCGTACACCAGTGAACACCACACCATCACCTCACAGTCGACCGTTATCTCCTTTTATAAGAACTGTAATACCAACAGGCCTGTCTCCAACATCTCATAAGAGATCTGGGTAAATATATATTATATATACATTGTACTGAGAGATTTTGTCCACATGCAGAACAACATTTAACTTGTTCTACATATACTATCCCTTTAACTTAATCATTTATATTTATGTCAACCAAATGCTTCAAGAAAGAAATTGATAGTCATTATTTTATTAATGATTATTGTAGAAAATTAAAGATCATTTGGTTCCAAAATTGCAGAAAAGAAAACTCATATAAAAGACTATCATTAATGTAATTATATTTTGATATATATTTAATTTAAATGTTTACTGGGACCATGCACAATGTATGTTACTATTGTGATTTAAACAGGCTTTCCTTTCCAATAAGCCTGAATGAATTTATATTTGTATTTGTATTGTTATTATATTAAATGCGATAATTGATATGATTTACGGATTACATCATGTTAAAGAGTTTCAAGGTCAGATAAGTGATGCTAGTAATAAAACGCAGCAGAGATATATAGAAAGGTTAGACAGTCCTTAGATGTAATGTGCGACAACATTTGTCCTGGAGAAGATGAATTTCTTAAGTCAGCTTAATCGATAGAAGGTGAAACAGATCAAAGCGAATAGGTGACCTTAGATGTTTGGTACTTGGGACTTTCAGTGGCAAATCTTGTCAATAATTGCTGACCAACACAGTTTTGATGATGTGAAGAGGGTAAAACTGCAGACTATATATATACTATATCATTCAGATTTAATTTGATATCTTGAAATAAGTGTTTATTAACCAAAATACTTATCATAGCATATGATGACCTTTTATTTCAGGTAAATTTTGTATATACTTAATTTTATTATTAGAAAACTCTTGGTATTGAGTTTTTAAATCATTAAAAAAGACATGTCCTAAATCATCATTTATTTTACATATTAGACGTTTTCGATCACCAAACAGAAGTAGATACGCTTCATGGTTGTTAAAATAACTTGAATTCACTCAAAAATCAATTTTGAAACTTTGGGATGGTTTGAAAATAAGTCAATTTCTCGCTACATTGAAGAGCTGTTGGTGACCTTCTGCTGTTGTTTTTTATTTGGTCGGGTTGTTGTCTCTTTGACACATTCCCAATTTCCATTCTCAATTTTATTAAAAAGCACGTGTAAACAAAGAAATTAACCGGTATCAAAGGGTCGAAATTCGTACATGACAGATATCACTTTAATACTACTTTAAACATAAAACAGTTCCAACCTTTATTAAAACAGTCTTTAATATACCTATCACATTAATGTTTGAAGGGTCTTAAGCTTATACAAACCATTTTAGTCGGTATGAAACACCAAAACGGAATGAACAATAATCGATTACGTTTTGTAGTTAACAAATTCTAAATGCATTGAACAGAAAGGAGAAATTTGTAATGAAAGGTTTAGTTTTTATATTTATCACTTTTAATTTGATATTAAATAGAAATAAATAATTAATACGGACGAGTTAAAAGTATTAGTTTGAAAAACCATGAGAGCGCCCTCTACAATATCAATAACAAAGATGGCGGAACGTAAACAAACCGCCTCGCCGCGAATATTGAACTTGTTCTCTTATTTCTTGCTAATTGAACTATAAAGTCCACATCCCCACTGGAAGGTCCAATTTTGTAGAATAAAAGCGCGGACTATACAAGCCTTCCTATGGACAGGTCAACATTTTTGTTGTAAATAAAATAAAGTATGTAAACTGGTTCCCGTCTGACTACAACACTTTGTTCGAGTGTAGCGGAATACAAGCAGATACCAGTTAGTTTGTAAAATAGTAAATATGAAACCGAGTGCGGTAGGCGGAGGCAATAATCGACTTCCTGATGTTCTGGTCAATGGTATTGGAACAATGCCCCTGACGCGTCATTTTCCAAAAAGTGCTATATTATTAACTTCACATACATAATTTTGTTTTTACCAGCACACATTGCTTTTTAAAGCTAATAGGATTGTTTTTCCTTTTTCACACAAAACTTTGACTTTCATTTTTATCATTTCGCTTTATGCAAGTATACAATCTATAATAACATCATATTCATATTATTTTTGTTTTCTTTTAAAAAATAATAAATATTCTCTACATTCAGAAGAAAGGGAAAACCTTTCTTTGAATTGATAAGAAAGTTGTATTATGTTTTTTAAGTAGAAATATTGGGCTCCAACATATAAATCATCTTATATCTATAGTAATAGTATGGAAAAATGACCAAGCATAGCAACTGCATGCAATATTATGAAAAGAAACACATCCACTTCATCCAAATGCCCATACGAAGATGTGAAAGCTTGAAAAGTTGATGTGGAGATTACAGGATTTCCAGACAATATTGTGCTGAAAGACACCAGCTGGTATAGAATATAACCGCTAAAGACTATGTTGCATTCGAATAAATATTTTCATTTTAATTTCGGTTAACGATTATGCAGAATGTTGCATTGAGACACATATTAAAAGATAAACAAACGTATAGATATGAAAGATACTATATGTATTCGCTTTATTAATTAGGAATTAAATGCTTATTTCCGTTTAATGGCGGGATTGAAAACCGTTGCCCATAAAAATAAGCAACTAGAGAATAAGCAATGGCAATCAAAGTTAATTCATAAGTCAGAGTAAATTTGCAATTAAGGTTCTCAAAAACGGCATCAGACAAATTTATGCTAATAAATTACTTCTTTACGAACTGTGTCCCCATGATTGATTGACTGTTGGTTTCAAATATGGCAAATATTTCATGCATATTCAGGACGAGAACAAGTTCACAATAAATACAATAGGTAGGTTGATACAATATAGGCCATCTGGGATGATGGTCGGGGAAATTTGGACTGCCACTGGAAAATGAGGGTATATTGGATAGGGACAGAAATAAAGCCTTGCAAAAGGCCACCTACGGACCCCTAAAAGAGTTGTTGCAAGGGTGCTTAGCGTGCAAAGAGCGTGGCACTCTCTGTACACGAGGCATCGGTTTTAACGTCCCCCTTCTGACCGGACGTGACTGCAAACTTGATACATCCCGCTCAGCCTAACGGACGTCCCACTTCGGCAAGCGTTTTACTGCCGATCGGGAGAAGACCAAGTGACAATATTTATATACCCCAGTTATCCCCAAGATAAATTGCCGTTATCGGTTTCAGCCGACATACAAATGTATTCCACTTTATGGTACATTCCTGTTTTATAGTAGCTGCAATGTAAGTATTCAACTCTTTTGACTTTTTCACAGCCACTTCTGCACCTTCATTACTAAATGATGTCCAGCAGGAGTTCATTTTGTATTTAAAACAGAACAAATACGGCATATCGGGCTAATATCGGACGTTCACTTCCGGAATCAATACAGAGAACTGTGTTATATAAACTATATTGTAACATCATTTTAAGTGAGAAAAAAAAGATATCTATGAAATTGCTTGAAACAGCTGGCAATATTAATTTTAAGAACTCACCGTAGGGAATATGCTCGGGGAATGCATACATTTCAAAAATAAGTATTGGTCTAAATGTAGGCAATTAATATATAATATTCATAGAAAATATCAATTATTTGATATTCACATATTGAGCATGGACCATTTGTCGGCAGGGGAACAAAGATCTTTTGAAGTGCATGAGAGACAGTGGTGATAAGGCATTATTCAGAACAGCACTTTGCTGTGACACTGCTTTAAGTTGCTAAGCAGAGCAGACAAGATGATGTCGGGACTCCTACCACATTGGTGGTTAGACACACCAGCATCACAGGTTTGAAAAGGTTCGGCAAGCTGTAAAAAAAGAAAATGTAAGAAACAGATAGGGACTTATATTTAATTGGTTGTCTGACAACTTTGCGCACGTGTAAGCTTGACATTAGAAGTATATTTTTCTGCCTTTAGAATTTAAAAATGAATGATAATGAATGGATTTAAAAGCAAAAAATAACAACTTTCCTTGAATTCTGAGTCATATGGAACCCTTGTCCTTTTACAAAATGGGGGAGGGAATGCGCCACATTATGAACGGACATAGACTTATTCATAGATTAAGCAACAACAAAAGACTATGAACAGCTATAGATTTGCATTCATGGTACACACAAATAATGTTGAACTGCCTTCAAACATGCAGGTGTCATATATTTGTCACAATAAGCGGTGTGTAAATGCTGAACATATATTGCTGGAATCTGAAGACCAAGAAATATGCCGTGTGATTTATCCTGTCCACTGTAAAACTCATCTGCCGTACTCTGATTGCATGCTCTCCATCCATGCCTTCTGAGAATGAATCCGTATCAAATATTAATATTCCATGTGGTGCGCACAGTACCTTTAGTGGATGTGTGTTTTTTTTTTTTTTAGCTCAGAAGTGATCTTGTCCGATGAAATTTTAGCAGACATGAATGGATCTTTGTCAGATGTAACTGAAATGTCATACGAATCGTTAAAAGTAATAAGGATTTTGAGTTATGCAGTTAAAAATGCAACTTGCAAGCACAAAATACAGGATGTAAACAAACTACATAACAGAGCAAGAGCATAATATACCGAGGCTAAATATGACAAAATAAGGAGAAGAATTTCAAGATTTGTGACACAGAATCCCGCTTTGATTTCAAACATAGATATAAAACAACTTAATATCGGAGTTCAGTATTTATGGTATTTAACGTTTTACTCTGCGTTTCTTTTTCAACTGAGAAATTAATGGGATGCGACTCAGTCTTACCTCTGCTTCCGGTTGATGAAAGGCAATAATAGACGAAATATTGACATGAAATAAGTCGATAATTATGGCCATATGTAAAAATGAATCATTAAAATCTTGGTAAATGAACTTCCAAGACAATATTTATCAGTTAAAAAGTAAGTTAATTCAGAATTATTATCGTAAAGTTTTAAAACGAAAATAAAAAAATGCCACAAAAGAAGAAACCGTTTAACGAAGTCAGTATCAATTTTAAAGAGGCCTGCACAGACCTTAGTGGTTAAATAGAACGCAGTGATGTTAAGGTTGTTCGCCACATGAAAAGATACACAATTCAAATTCAGTGTCCGGTAAATAAAAAGTTGTCTCCAATCATAGTATAGACGGTGTGTATAAAGACAATAGATGTAGATTTTGAAAAAAAATACAACTATTTTTGAGACCAAGGGAAAAGGTCACGTGACCACCCGAAAACGAAAGTAAAATACTTAAAAATTGAATGCTTCTTTTTGTAAATTTATTGGGGTGTAAAAGCGTTGACCGAAGTACATTTTGTACAAAAAATGTGCGCACGTTCAACGCTTTTACAACCATATAAAGTTACAAAAAGAATCATTCAATACTTATAATTACATTTTTTAGCTAGGATAATGAAAACACGATTTTTATCAAGTTTTTATTTAATTCACCTGTGCACTTTATTGTGGGACCTCGTGTCATCATGATTGATAGTTTTATTGTGTAATGTAAATGCTAACGGAATAATACTTGCTGTGCAGTTAGCCAATCAGAATAATGTATTATAATGAAACATACATCTAATGAAATTATTGACAAATAAATCGTAGAAGAACAAGGGCGTGTGGATGTTTAAACCTAACGTTTAAGACACCTTTGGGTAGCCTACGATCTAAAGTTCATTAAGATATCAGGGCAAAATGTTGTTTTTAAAGATAATGCATATAAAACCAACTTCAAAGTCAAAGCATTTGACATTTTGTGCTTTTTCGGAGTTTCGGATACATTTGTATCACTACTTATAATCTGTATTCTTTGCCACATGTTAGCGAAGTGTAATTTCAAATTCTCTTTCTGGGAAACCAAACAATATTGTCCTTAGTGGCCAATATGCCCTTGTTTACTCGTTTCTATTACCTTATCTTCAGAATTGCAGTTAAATGGTCGGTTTAAAAAACGCTGCATTGATTTTCAATGTTCCAAACGAGTTATTTTCTTTGTTAACGTTACCCCTTAATATATGTACAAAACGACCTATCTATATCGTTCATTATATCTGTAGTTTTTATACTATTGAAGTTTAAAAAGTACGCACATAAATGGCTACGATGGGGTTATAAAAAATGGAAAACAACACGTTTTATAATTTATTGCGTCCGAAGCGCTTTTCTGGATTTACCTTCATCAGGAACGCTCAAAGCCAAACATTTGAAATGTATAAGTACCGAAAATCGTTGAAGAGCTATATGTCAAAAATACCAAAAATAAATAGCCAAATTCGTCTAAAGCCAACTTTGCCTGAGGAAGTTGAAACCTTAGTTTCATAATAATTTCAAAATTTATAAACAGACAATTTTAGTAAAGTTTGTTAAATCATGTCAGTACCGAAGCACTGACTACTGAGCTGATGATACCCTCGGGGACTGATAGTCCACCAGCAGAGGTATCGACCCAGTGATGTAAAAAATGGAAAACAACACGTTTTATAATTTATTGCGTCCGAAGCGCTTTTCTGGATTTACCTTCATCAGGAACGCTCAAAGCCAAACATTTGAAATCCGAAGATGTATAAGTACCGAAAATCGTTGAAGAGCTATATGTCAAAAATACCAAAAATAAATAGCCAAATTCGTCTAAAGCCAACTTTGCCTGAGGGAGTTGAAACCTTAGTTTCATAATAATTTCAAAATTTATAAACAGACAATTTTAGTAAAGTTTGTTAAATCATGTCAGTACCGAAGCACTGACTACTGAGCTGATGATACCCTCGGGGACTGATAGTCCACCAGCAGAGGTATCGACCCAGTGATGTAAAAAATGGAAAACAACACGTTTTATAATTTATTGCGTCCGAAGCGCTTTTCTGGATTTACCTTCATCAGGAACGCTCAAAGCCAAACATTTGAATAAAGCTACCTTACGAGATTCTTTATGGTTGTTTATGTTATAGATATGAAATCATAATCTTTCAGTCAGTTTAATTGAAGTCTGGAGCTGGCATGTCAGTTAACTGCTAGTAGTCTGTTGTTATTTATGTATAATGGTCATTTTGTTTATTTTCTTTGGTTACATCTTCTGACATCAGACTCGGACTTCTCTTGAACTGAATTTTAATGTGCGTATTGTTATACGTTTACTTTTCTACATTGGTTAGAGGTGTAGGGGGAGGGTTGAGATCTCACAACCATGTTTAACCCCGCCGCATTTTTGCGCCTGTCCCAAGTCAGGAGCCTCTGGCCTTTGTTAGTCTTGTATTATTTTAATTTTAGTTTCTTGTGTACAATTTGGAAATTAGTATGGCGTTCATTATCACTGAACTAGTATATATTTGTTTAGGGGCCAGCTGAAGGACGCCTCCGGGTGCGGGAATTTCTCGCTACATCGAAGACCTGTTGGTGACCTTCTCTGTTGTTTTTTTATTTGGTCGGGTTGTTGTCTCTTTGACACATTCCCCATTTCCATTCTCAATTTTATGACAAAATTATTCTAGGCAGTAGTTAACAGGACATACAGTGACAATTTTTATTACGTCACACAGGTAAAGGAAAATAATTTTGTCATTTATAGTATGAGGAGGTGTAGCTTGCATTTTTTAAATAGCATTTTCGGAAGTGTGTACTAGAAAGAAAGGACGAAACATACCAGAAGAACAGTTAAAGTTTAACTCATAATTCGAAAAGAAACTTTATTTGTATTGTATTGTTAAATTGTCAATTAGAGTATAATTTATTTATGAAATGAACAACAAGTTGAAACTTATTTTGAGATGTGTTTATTTCATAATCAAGGACTTATATACGTCCCTGTTCATAATATATCCATGATGCTTGTTTAATTCAACGAATAGTCACAGTTTTGAAATTTTTTAACTGTTTATACTTAAATTGTATGGATCCATAGCACTAATCGGCGGTGTACTGTATCTCAATGCAACCTCCTGGTGTAACATTTGGTGCATCCAATCCATTTGATATTACCATTCGCATCCTCATCATGGTTACATTCCTGCACAACACAACAACCTCCAAAGAACCTGGATGTACAAAAGTCAAACATTTGTAAATTTCACATTAAAGTTTTGAAATAATAATCTCATAGAGAAATATTTATCTATTTGTTGAAAAGTATACTATTTAAGTATTTAAATCATCTTTGCAAGTAATGCTGTTTCGTTTTTCTCTCTCCATTATTTGCCCCAGGAAAAAAGAATTTCTGAATATAGATTGTTGAAGTTGATTGAATACTGTATTAAAAAACAAAGGAAGTTTTCATAAATTTAAAAAAAAAAAGAGACTTGCCTCTAACTTTCAGCAATGGCACAAACATGGTTCATTTCAACTGAAGTGGCATTAAACTTTACCCTCAAAACATTTAAAGTTTGTGGGCTATCCCCTACTTTGCATGGACATGGGGGCAGGCAAATGTCATACCCATATCGCTTAATTTCAGAGTACTGCTGGATTTGCCTACCAAGTGCACCAGCCATTAACAGAATCTGTGAATGAGTATTCATTAAGGTGCCAAGGACTACACTACCAATAAATATTCGATTACTAGTATGTCAAAATATATGTCAACATGTAAAGCACTTTGTACATTAAGAGAAATACAGACTTTATATGCATCTTTGATTAGACCAGTAGTGAGGGATTGCAACTTTTATTTTCAACTAAATGGGATAACTCAATGCTGAGATTAAAACACTCAAAGATTTTGAATGACACTAAGATAATTACAGATTTTTTAAAAATATTCTATAATAAAAACATAAATTACCACAGTCTAGGTTTAATTTTGCAGTTTCCATAACCTCAGATTTAATTGTATGCTCAACAATACTTCTCACTGTAGGCTGGTTGGCTGGTCTATTCTTAAATGTACTGTCAGTACACATACATTGGGTTGCCTCATCCTCTGTTTTCAGCTCATTATTATACTATCAAAAAACGTGAATTAGATATTACATTGAGATTATTGAATCTACGTTTTAAAATATTAGATAACTGTATGCCTAGCAGCTATATATATCTTACAAGTGAAAATACTATAAAAACTGATGAAATGCACTTTTAAAATATAATAGAACAACGACACAACACTTAAATGTATCACACACAGAAACGGACCAAGCATCAAACAAAATCCCACGAGAATAACAAATATAACTTAAAACCAGTTTATCAAAAAGGATAGATTTATGCGTCCTTTTATAATGAAGAATAGGAATAGCTTCAGCCTGAAAGTTGACATAGTCTGAAATGATTCACAATTTATAAATTTGGCGTCCGATCAGTGACCTTTCGTTTGACGAAATTAACCTGGAAAGAAGGTCGACGGCTTGTCCTGGCTCACCACATATCGCAAAATCTATTCGTTAGGATGTATGACTGTCCCCTGCGGAAACTGTCCGGGAACGAAAATACGACCTTAGACCAGGAGCCGGAGGCTGTGGAGCATTTTATCCATACCATATCGTAGTAGCTGCAGTACATGTCACCTGCATATCATCAGATCATGCACATGTAACAGCGTAGAAACTAGGAAAGAGGTATAGTAGCTAACAGATGTCTTTGTTTTAAGGAGCAACAGATGGAGAGCAAGAAAACACAGTTCAAACAAACATGGACATATCATTACCAGCATAGTGCCAGAATGTGTGTCCCACTTTACAGAGACAGGAATGAAAGATCTTCTGGACATGCTAAGATTCTTTCAGAGCAAGATGGTATATGGCAGTGATTTTGATATCCAGGATTAGTAATCCACAATTGAAGGTGAGACTTTCTTCATTTTAGTTGATAGGTCAGACATATTATGCATATGCATTTCCTCCTCCAATCCTTGTTCCTCGGATATTACAAAAGATTCGAGAAGAAAAGACAGTTGTTCTTCTAATAGCACCAATGTGGCCAAGACATTCTTGGTTTCCTCAGATGTTGGATCTAATGATAGATATTTCAATAAAACTACCACCTGCATCACCCATCTATAAATACGAGCTGGTTGTATAGATCTCGGGGAATGGGTAACCTCTAACGGTTTATGGTCAGTCACTAAAATAAATCCCATATAAGACGTTCACATCCCCATACGACAGCAAGGGCTTCGCGCTCGGGTTGAGAATATCGTTGTTCGACATCGGACAGTAGCCTACTAGAAAATGTACAGCGAAAATAAACAGTTATCAAAGAGATTAATCATTTCTACAACCCTAACTCCAATTTATAAGACGCGTCCGGGTCTGCATACTTGATTAAAAAATATTGTTTATTTACAAACTGTTAGATTGGAATGTACCCATAATGCTTTGCATTGTTATTAAATATGTAGTTCAACTGTGTTTCTACCACTCGAAGCCAAACTTGAAACATGGTGTCACATGTAAGAAGAACACGCGAAAGTGATACCCACGGGGAAATATTATAAGCTGATAAAACAAAAAGACATATATGTTCCTAAATCAATGTTCTATCAATGGCATGCCAAACTTGAAACATGGTGTCAGATGTAAGAAGAGCACACGAAAGTGATACCCACGGGGAAATATTATAAGCTGATAAAACTAAAAGACATATATGTTCCTAAATCAATGTTCTTTCAATGGCATGTCTCTAAGTGAATTGCATGACTTACATTTTAAAATCATAAAATGTAGACAAGATATTTATTTTTATAAATATATACGTGTATACACATGATACACATGTATAGCTGTATATATACTGTACCTTCATATGAGCAGGAACATGGACAACTCTTTTATTTCCTTTTTTTCTGAGCTCCTGCATGTAAATCATTCCTCTGTAACAATTCATGTAATTCTTCCCCTTGATCCGTCAAGGTCTTCATCAAAATGTCAGTTTGGGCATCCATCATTCTCTTCATTAGCTAAATAAATATATCTTTTTGATAGATTGTAAATATACAATAGTAGTCTAAAATTCTATCAAATCAATACTTTATAGACTTTGATTTACTGTTAATATACATGTATGGCAAAATTTATGAAAGACTTATGTAATTTCGTAATTAGATATAATATCAAAATCTTCAAACATGATAAAAAAATTGAGGTCTAAGAAAGTGATATTTTTAAATTCACCTGTAACGTGACATGTTTTATTTATATGACATAGCAAAGAAATGTTTAGAATGGAATAAGAAGGCAGTCACAGAGAAATATATTTTCTTTTCTACATTGGTATAGGGGGTTGGTTGAGATTTCATAAACATGTTTAAACTCATCGCAATTTTGGGCCTTCTCGAACAAAGAGCTTCGATTTTTTGGATCTATTTCAACTGGGTTTCCACCTGAGAAGCTGAACAACCAACATTATGTTCATACCAATAATTTAATAATTTAAATGTATGCATACATCTTCCTGTACTGCACTGATAACTTTTTGAAAGTAAAGATTCTCCATCATTTTAAGAGTTTCATCATAATTTGAACTTGATCGAATAGTCTAGTCAAATCTTGGCAATTGTTGTCTTGTGTTACTTTTGATTTGCTTGAACTTTCTGTCTGCCTAATCATAATACATCCATCCTGTAGATGCAATCACAAATTGGGGTATTTTGGACTTTTTAAGAATCAGAAACAGTTGTTACCTGTAAAGATACAGGCATATATCAGAAACAATATACGTGACTGTGTTGTTTTGATAGAGGGACTAAATAATGTATCCATATAAAGGTTTCAACTCCTTCAGGCAAAGTTGATTTATATGAATTTGGCTCTTTTTTTAGGTATGTTTATCACTATAAAGGTTTCAACTCCTTCAGGCCAGGTTTTTTATTTTAGGTATGTTTGACAGCTTCCTTTATTTTATACATGATTTACCCTGCGCCCACCAGGTGCTTGGTACCGACATACCCAATTTGATAAACCAGCTTTCTGTCGTATATTAAAGAACTCAACAATAAAGTGTGCCTCAACTTTTGCGGGGAGATTGAGAATACCACGAAGGTATACAGGACGTCATGTTTGTCCAAAAAAATTATTCAAATATATGTAATACTGAAGTCAAAAGAAGTGGCTATACATATACCATTTCTCGCTGCTTTTTTTTTTTACTAAAGTAAATTAAAACAAAGCGGTTACAAAACATTTACATAACATTAGCAGCACGACGGGTGCCACATGTGGAGCAGGATCTGCTAACCTTTCCGGAGCACCTGAATTCACCTTTAGTTTTTGGTGGGGTTCGTGTTGTTTAATCTTTAGTTTTCTATGTGTTTCATGTGTACTATTGTGTGACTTTTTTCATTTTAGCCATGGCGTTGTCAGTTTGATTTATGAGTTTGACTGTCCCTTTGGTATCTTTCGTCCCTCTTTTACAACAACAATAAAGAAAAACTTGTCTAGAAATCATTTTACTTTAAATCTTAATAATGTCAAAATCATGACTTGCCTAACAGTTTCAGAAATACCAGACGTCTCAAAGTAGAAATTCCACTTGTATAGCTATCATTCAATTGATGTTTCGCCCACGTTACTTTCTTTGTCAGTATAACATTAGAAATTACCAAACATGGTTATTGTCCAAATTGAGGTCAACATTTTAGTTTAAGTAGTTATCCCATATTCGAATGAGATGTTTCTTTGGTTAAACTTTGACCATGGTGATAATAAATAATACAAAACATTAAAGTGACCGAAAAACTGTTTTTCCCCAGTGAAAACTATGATACACAAAATGTTTACCTTTCTAGTGAACGTAGTATCTTAATTATCTTTGTAACTTCGCACCTGTACAACATGTATGTCAATATCTGTCACAATAAATATCAAATTGACATGTTTAACACTTTTATCGTGTAATGTATATTTCTTGTCACTGTGTATATTTTGTTTACCTTTCAACCAGTGAAGGTTTCACTTTTTGGACTATAGCTATTTTTCGTGCTCCTCTCAGCTGTTTCAAGAATCGCGAAATTCCACAAATTACAATTGAAGAATGTTGGTGAGTGTTATTAGTTTATCTTTATTTCTGAATAAGATACGTTAATTGATTTTCAAGTCGTATGACCTGTAGTATTTTTTTAAATATATTGTTTTCTTGCTCTGTTTTATATAGTAAATGACGGGTGAGGGTTTCAGTATTTAATGACCCCGAATGCCCCATGTTACTTTCTATAACTCGATCGCCCTTATTTAGCATGTTTCAAATCACCTGCTAAATTTTGGTTTGCAAGAAAATTTTATGAGCGGAAATTAAAAAAAACGTTAGAAAAATTAGCATGTTCTAAAAAATAGCATGATTGAGATAGGTGTTTAATGACAAAGGAAAATCAATTACAGCCAGATGATAGAATGAGACGGGGAGAAGTGTTGTTTAATGACAAAGGAAAAACGATTACAGCCAGATGATAGATTGCGACGGGGAGAAGTGTGCTTTAGGAATTGACTTGACTATACATACAACTAAAACACAATTAATTCAAACTAAATGATAATTTCTATTTCCACGTCTTTTTTCATATTGTCTGTTGATGTTTTTTTTTAAATTCTTTTTATATTAATAACATACCAAGAATTGACTCCTCACAGTTTGCAGTGGTGGGTAGGTGGTCAGTGTGGTGTATATGGCCTGTGGGTTCTTCTTCTTTGACCACAGAAGGGTACCACTTAACTTGTGTCTTCTTCTCTTCCATTACAGTATCATCCTCTATCACTGCTTCAAAATAAATAAAAGGAAGGAATTAATACATATTTTCATGTACTCATGATATACTAGAACAACCGGATGTTTATAATATAATCCGCTGTATCGTTTCAAAACATATGTAATCAAGTTCATTGATAAATATTTCTTCTTTAATTGTTTAGTTTACTTGACGGTTTTCCGTTGAAAATTATAAAATATGAGTTTTAAGAAAACAATCTTGAATAAAATAAGTTAAATGATCCTTTCTTGCACCTCTGAGCTTTTCCGAAGTTTATCGAAGCGGAATGGGGATCATCTCAAGGTTTCATATGAGGTGTTACTGTAACATGTCAGCAATCTTTCGGATTTTGTTTAAAATTTTGAAAATTTTTACACACGTCGGACAGTTTTCTATCATCGTTTGTATATTTTGACAATATGCTTATAATTGGCAATTAAGGGAAACTTTATTGCAAATTTCGAATTTGGAAAAAAAAAATCACAAAATATACTGTATCTTAAGCCATCTATTAGAAATTAAAGATCGATTTCGAATAAAACCTTGAAACATAAATATTCTTTTCAACAGGTAGGGGTACAGTATGACTATATGGAACATAAAGGTGGAAGGGTGCAAAAAGGGGGGGGGGGGTAAAAAAAATAAGATACAATACATATTTGAATAAAGCTAAAGATTTATAATAAGTCTAACTTCTGATCTGGCATCCTGCTGTAGATATTTGATGGCCAGGTTCCACTCTCAGCCTGGTAAAGGATGACGCACATGTTACATGTGTGATGGGGGCGCTTATCTGGACACACTATACTCCTTTTCCACATCTTAACACTGTGCGGGAGCTTCTAATACAGTATAAGGACCCTCTGGGGCAATCATCATCCTGCCTTGTTGTGTTGACAATACATAAAAAAAAACAAAAACGATCGAGAGGAAAATGGCCATTTTTTGTGGTTTCTGTAAAATACTAGGTGGGGTCAGTTCGCGCGGGCCACGGGTAATTACGAAAAACCACGAGATATGTTGTTTATTTTAGCAATATATATTTAATAAGTAAATTTTATATATATGATATGATTTTTAAAATAAAATAAGAAAATAGGATTTGATTATAGAAAAAAAACATTCAAACTTTTTCCGACTCCTTTTTTTTTGCACTGAAAAAAAAATGACCCGGAATGACCCAGGTCACGTACTATAATTAAAACGCCCTAAATAAGCATGTTTGAATGCATCTGTTTAAGATAGATTGTCACGACCTTTTTATGAGCCGAAAGATAGATTGAAAAAAAATGCATGACCATTAAATTTAATTTAGGTTGATGTTCTTAATCTGTCATTGATGTTTAATGACAAAGGACATGAATGACAGCCGGGTGATATAATGAGTGCTTATATATAAGTACGTCTTATATATAAGTACGTCTGAGTCAGTAACAACTCTACAACAGATGTTAATCTGAGACACATATTTTTTTACCTCCAATTGTAAACGTTTTTTGTCTTAATACTTTCTTAATCTTCTATTTCCTGTTCCATCCCATAAAAAAGAACAGTAACAACAATATATTACTAAATTCATATTATCATATTACTATGATACATTCCCCATTTCCATTCTCATTTTTCGCAAAATGTTCCATTTTTCAGGTGTTGGTCTTGACTATTTAGGACCCATTCAAGTGAATTTCGAGAGTAAAACGAGGAAACGTTGGGTATGTCTATTTACGTGTACTGTAACTAGAGCCTTACACTTAGAAATGGTTCATGATCTGACATCAGAAGAATTTCTATATGCGTTGCGCCGATATATATCAACAAGAGGTACACCCTGCGCTATTGTCAGTGACAATGCGTCGCAATTCAAATTAAGTAGCAATGTTATACAGTCGGTTTGGTCACAAGTGATGCATGATGAAGATGTACAGAACTTTGCCTCTAACTCGGGTATTCGTTGGAGCTTTATTATCGAACTTTCACCATGGATAGGAGGGTTCTACGAAATACTTATGGGTCTTGTAAACGTTCTCTTCGAAAAACCTTAAAGAAGAAGTTACTTACTGATGTACAATTACAGACGGTTGGGATCCCGCTAACATGTTTAACCCCGCCACATTATTTATGTTTGTGCCTGTCCCAAGTCAGGAGCCTGTATATTCAGTGGTTGTCGTTTGTTTATGTGTTACATATTTGTTTTTCGATCATTTTTTTACAAATATGTTTTTCGATCATTTTTTTACATAACTAAGGCCGTTAGTTTTCTCGTTTAAATTGTTTTACATTGTCTTATCGGGGCCTTTTATAGCTGACTATGCGGTATGGGCTTTGCTCATTGTTGAAGGCCGTACGGTGAACTATATGTCTGTGTCATTTTGGTCTTTTGTGGATAGTTGTCTCATTGGTAATCATACTATCTTCTTTTTTATATGTATTAAAAGAAGTAGAAGCAATTATCAATTCCCGACCATTAGTTTATGTAGGTGACGACATTAACTCTACAATTACCTTAACACCAAGCCATTTTCTATCGCTCAATCGAAAAGTTGGTATTCCAGAGATTGACTTTGATATAAAAGATCCAAATTACAAGAGATGTGAAAGCTCTTCGGATAAATTACTCCAGCTATGGAAGAAAGAACAACGACTCCTCAACAGTTTCTGGTCTATATGGAGAGAAGAATATCTTATTGGCTTGAGAGAAAGAATGCAGACTAAACTGAAAACAAGCACAATTTTTCGTCCATCGTTAATTTTATGGAGGTATGAAGGTTATTTAGTATTGCCGAAAATAATCGGTGTTCTTCGTCGGATTTGATACTGAAGAAATCATCAAAGTATCTTTGGTAACTTGAAGAGTTTTAGTTATTTGTTTATGTCTGATAACACACCAGTTTTTAACTGGCTTCGAGTAAATGGTTTATTACCATCGGAATTAATTTGTCATTGTGGTGCAAACTGTACTTTGAACCGCCGAACAAGCACAACAGATGGCTTCACATTTAGATGCAAAAAGGGGCGTGAACTAGGTATGAGAAAGAACTCCTTCTTTGAAAGGTCTTCTTATAATATTAGAGATCTGATAGTCTTTATAAAGTATTACATAGAAGGGCATAGTCTGCACATGTCGGCTAAATGTGCTAATATGGAATATAAATCCACATCTGTTCATTGGGCTAGCTTCATCAGAGAGATGTTTTGTGAATATATATACACAGAGTATGAAATTATAAGATTTCAAGGTGATGTAGAGCTGGACGAGAGCCTATTTGGGAGAAAAATCAAATACAATAGATATAAGCCTACGGGGAACCGTATATGGATTTTTGGTATGATAGAAAGAAGTTCCAACAAGATAGTGATGTAGACAGTAGAGGTGCTGATGTATTGATACCGTTAATTCAGAAGCATATTGAACCGGGAAGCAGGATATTTTCTGATAGCTAAGGGGCATATTCTGGTCTGAATAGATTTGGATACGAACATTTCACAGTTATCCACAAAACTTCATTTAAGCAGGTGTATATTAACACTGAAACTAATGAAGAGGTACAGTGTTGTACCAACAGAATTGAAGGGGCTTGGAAAATCGCTCAAGCCCATTTCAGAAGAATTAATAACACCAACTCCAACATCTTTGAACAACATCTCTGCGAAATAGTTTGGAGAAATCATGTCCACAGAGCTGGCAACATATATGCATCCTTCTTTGACCTTAAGAAGACTATATATACTTTGGACATGGCACCTCGTTTCACTTAAAACAAAACCACTGTTTAGAACTTGGACGCCACCTTCTAAAGCAGATGAGGCCAGATATAACATAACTATCGTACAAGGGAGTGATGCTGAGTCTGACGGAGAAGATGCATCAACAGTCGACACATCAGAACCCACAGGCTCTTCTTTGCCTGCTAGCATTTACAACAGTGAGGAAGTCCAAGGGACAAGCAAAGCCTGCTGTACTAAAAGAAGTGTGACAATCATAAAAAAAATATTCAAACCGATATAGGATTTGACAGAGTATTCCACAGATGAGGATGATATTTAAAAACTATTCTTTCCTCCTACATTTAAGTCACTCAAGAAAAAAGACAAACAGATTGATTGATTGTTTGTTGCTTAACGTCCAGTGGCAAATATTTCATGCATATTCAGGACGAGAATAAGTTCACAATAAATACAATAGGTAGGTTGATACAATTTGATTTGACGAAATTCCTTCATCACAACAATCACCTCCTAGGCATATCAAGTTCGGCATAGGAAGTTTTTTGAGAAAATATGGCGAGACGCTTGCACTAAACAAGATGATGGACATCAGGAAAGTTTAAACTAAATGACAGGATCATGGAAATGAAAAACAATTGGGCGGCTGAATACCAAACGGGTGCAGGTATGTCTGAAAAAAAAACAGAAAAGAAGACCAAAACACAAAGCTAGAACAAAGGACAAATCGCAAATATCTGCACTAAAGAGAGAATTTGATGATTGGACTTGGAGGGTCGTAACAAAACTGCTTTGTCAGTCAACAGCCTGGTGAAACACCATCATGGAAACATGAATCCTTTTCAAAACCTGAAAAAGCAAGATAGTATGGACGAACTGGACAGCAGACGTGTACACTTTTCTGCTACCAAGAAAGCAAACCTTCAAGCGGAACTCAATAAATACTCCATGGAATTTTTCGGCCTCATGCACTGATGCTACAAAACCCTAAGAAATCTGCAAAAGAATTGAACATTGGTTATAATGAAGTTCTTGGTTGTGCATCTTTCCACGACATTACCAACGTAGTCCAGAATGTAATCACTGAATTGCCACACCAAATAAAAGACACAACTGTCCAAAAACAATTTCAGCATTTCACAGCGACATCAAAAATCAGATTAGATGCTAGAATGTAGGCAGTCAAAATTAATAAATTTCCAAACACCCAATATTTTAATCAGCAAATGATAGCAACATAATGTAACTGTTTAATTCCCTTACTGATATTGTCCACATCTGCTACAGTTCTTATGAATCACGATCACCTAAAACCATCCTGAGACTTTACAACCAATCTTTTATTTTTGCCATTATGAGCAGGACTGTATTTGGTATTTTTTCAAAAATGACAAGAAAATTCTTTGGTAGCCACTTTCCTAGCTTGACCGTCCATGCACCAGAATCTCTCAGTATCTTCAATTTAAAGTCTTTTGTGACAGAACAAGAGGATATATGTTTTAGTGAATTACGGCGAGTGTCAGAAACAACATTTAATAGAGGAGCAGGACAAATTGTTGACTGCAAGTATGCGTGTAAAAACACAGCAACAGTTGGCATACAAGCAGGATTTAACATGGCCGCCGATATTCTAAACGGATCGCCTCGAGAAAAAAAATCATCATAATCTTATTCTGTAAAATACGGTAATGCAATTGTTTTCGTAAAATCAATATTTCTGAATTGGACTATACGTTGGCCTAGTTGCATTGACCTTAAACCGAAAGTCGGCATTTCGAAAACGATCATGACAGGTGTAGGAAATTCGTCTGCTCTCAAATCTATTCTTACAATTATGCCTAGAAAACCGGACAGAGGGGTAAAATCAGGGGCAAAAATTATGGATATTCTAGTTATGACATTAAGCGGTATGAAAGTCTAGCCGAAATGGATGAAATGATGGTATTTGACGCCTTGATTCATGGCGACAAAGTTGAAAACACTTACAATATCGTAGAATTTGTAGAACTAGGAGTCATGCCTACAACAGAAGTTTCTGTTATCAATGCACAGGGGTTGTTGGTAGCTACGGAGGAGGAAGAAGTCCTGCCACAAGTGGCAGATTCAGAAACTAATTCGCGCTATAAACCAGTAACTTTGGAGGATACTGACAAATTCCTCATGGACAACAGAAACAAAAAAATCACCTACAAAACAAACAACCGGTACGTCCAGACACCTAAGCAAACTGTTCTAGACCAAACAAATTGTGCTTCCAAGGGAATCATATAGTCTATGTCTGGGATGTAAACTCCCATCCTAAAGCCATTGTCAAAAGCTACTCGGAGTTTGCTGTTGTTTTTGGAAAATTCCTCTAAAACATGGTCTTTAAGTTTTATTGTCGCAAGTGTTCAGGTTTATGTTGAAATGTTCGCACAAAATTACACATGCGGCAATATTCAACGGTCTTCTTTTCATTAAACTTGTTCTTTACAATATTAACTAATTATCATTGTAGTTCATTCAAACTGTGTCTACATTTCTTTACTGTGTAAGTGATGCCTGTCTGGTTATTGACATACTGTGGTTACTTCTTACTCAATCATGTCCAACTTTAAAAAATTACATACGAATACAGTTAAGTTTCGTTTACCTCATGGAATACATTGTACACGTAGAATAACAACAGCAAAAAAAAAAATAGCTAATAAGCTATTTGATTAACATTTATGCAGGTCCGGCAAAACTCGCTTTTTATAACTTCGAAAACCAGTATTTTCCGCCAAGTAACAATATTTTCGTACCATATCCATCTCGCCCCAAACCATTCCGCGTACTTCCGTCACGTTTCTGGTTCAAGTAATTCACTATTCAGGTAGCAGGTCCATTAAGCATAGTTGATAAGGTCAGGAAATATGTCTTGGCTGATAAAATTTGTTGGTGGGTCGAAACAGTTACCTATGCAAGTTGATAAAGCTGTTAAAGGTTATCAAAAATAACTTCACAAAAATTTTAATACAGTGTCAGCATCAATGAAGAGAACACTGACACAAGTGCAGTCAGAACAAAGAAGAACCAGCGATTTGAGCGAAGAATTTGGACGAACCTTTCGTCTTAACGATTAACAGTACACTAGGGATAGATCTAGTAATTGTAGAAGTAGAAGCAGACGAAACATAACTATATATATGTTCCGAACTCCAGACACATTTTCATTGTTAAAGAGAGCAGTATGGCTTACCTTTAATCTGTGATTTAATTTAAAATGTTCTCTGCTGAAGCATCGTAATGAATACTCACACAATAGCATTGGTTGTCTATACACAACTTTCGTCTGAAAATTATGTAAATCAATTTTTCTTATTTTCCATGTCAGCAATATTTCTCGAACATCTGCGTCCTCTCCCTGTCTGACAGAGGCTAACCAATTACGATTCAATTGAGTTTCCAATTCCACTTAGAATTGCGTTTATTTCCCTCTGAAAATTATATTCCATTGTCATATTCCCATTTTTCGAATTTCTCAAGATTATACTAGAGTTATCCCTCTTTGAAAAAAAAAAAATAACAAATCTAAAAATCTAGAGAGCTTCCGAATACTTTTTGT
This sequence comes from Mytilus edulis, assembly GCF_963676685.1. Lineage (NCBI taxonomy): Eukaryota > Metazoa > Mollusca > Bivalvia > Mytilida > Mytilidae > Mytilus > Mytilus edulis. Next base: position 27,781,795 of record NC_092354.1, read on the forward strand.
TTGTTATCAAAATGGCCAAAAAGATTTCATGTTGCAGACGACGATGAACTTAAAGAAACAAAGATTCACTGAACACAAAGAAAGTACTGCAGTTGCAGTTAACTTGACGATGCACTGAAGAGTTATTAAGATGTTTCAAGTTAGGGACGACATCAAAAGTTCAATGAAGGATAACAAACGTAATTCACATAGTTTTTTCACTGACCCCCCCCCCCCCCTCTTAACTTAATTTGTGAAAAATTGATTGACCAATAGGGATATATCTTAAATCGATTTTAGATTAACAAAACTTGCAGCAATGTTGATCCCCCACCCCCAAACTCCTCAGTTTATAATAGAAGAAAAGAATAATATACATAGTTATATCACAATATTGTATTGTTATCAGGCAAAAAAAAAAGATACATTTTCAACGATAAAATGGTTTTCCTTCTGATGCCTTTTCAGACCTGATTGGCGACCATTACTGAAATAAAATGTTCATCAGAATACACCTTGTATCGTGAAAATTAATAGGAGCTATTTAATTCAGGTCTTCGATTGAAATTTTGCTTAGATCAAATGATTTAAAAGATGTAATTCGATAGGACTTTGATACTTCATTGAAAAACATAGAAGACTAAAGTTAGTGTTCGTTTTGGAACCAGCATTTAAGAGCTTCCAAATGAGATAAAAATAAATCTCTCTTAATTAAGAAGAATTCCTAGCGTAAAGCTTCCTAGCTTAAAGCGTAGTGATACACCTGTTGCAAAACCTGTATCAATGAAGTTGCAAAGTTGTGATGCACAATCAACTGGTTACTATCAGAAGATTGGAAGTTATACAAACCCTATCGCTTTTTTATGTTGGTTTAGACGGAGCTTTTTTATGTTGGTTTAGACAGAGATATGTATGGTAGTATAAATATATGTCTCTTGTTTAGGGACCTGTACGAAGGGGGACCTTCTTCTGTCATATATTTCCTCCTTCTTTCCAATACTTGACCTTTTACAATTAAAATGTCTTGTTAGAGGCAACGTAAATTCGACCCATTTCTTCTTTTTATTTTAAGCTTATTTGCGTAGTGCTGTCCTTTGTTTGGTGGCTTGTTTTATTGTTACCAGCTGTGTTTTTGTCCCCGGTTTACTTTTGTCACTTTGGTTTTCGCTTACTTCTTTACAATTTTTGTTACAAATCCCTTTCGATTTATCAGACAACAAAGACGCATTGCTTCATTTTCAGAAACGACAACGACATCAACTAGTACGGTGAAACTTGGTTAAACAGAATCATGTATAACCGAAAACCTGTATTAACCAAACATGTTCTTAAGCTCCATCGTATCAAATTGTATGCGTTATGAACCTGACCCATCAACCAAAACCGAACCACATATTAAGTCCCGAAGAGATTCTGTTTAAACAGGTTTAACTGTTCTAAGAATTATGTATTTACAGCACAACACAGAAAAGGTTGATACGATGGAGCTTAAGAACCTGGCTTAAAAGGTCCAGAGAGATTTACTATCACTTGAGGATGTGTCGTCGTCCGTTGTCACCGTTTCTGAGATATCTGCAAGTTTAATACTTACTTCTAGTAATATGGCATTGCTGTGTAATAAAAGTTGCATTACTTCTAGTTTGACGACTATGTTGAGGTCCTGCTCCTAGGTCATGATCCATAATTTTAAATATCTCATCTGAATTATTACTTTTAAAGGTAAATTGGTTTTAAAACTTAAATCAATTTTATAGAGCAAATCGCAATAACGTGAACCAGACAGATTTCACCGATTTGACAGAAATGTTTATAAAATAGAATAAAAGGAGGATAAAACATCAAAAGAAGTGTGGAGACAGAGATACACGACCAGACACATTTGTATTTTGTCCATTGATTGTCCTTTTACTCTATTGACACTTCTGTGTTGACTCTATACGGTTACCTATAATTGTTAATTTCTGTGTCCATTGGTCTCTTGTGAAGAGTTGTATCATTGACAATTACACCACATCTCCTTTTTTTTGTATATCTTCCTGTATAAAGTGACTTGGTTTACATTCAGACTTTGTCTATGTTTTAATGTGTATGTCCTACCTTTCCATATCTCAACAACTTTATGTACTAGGGTCATTTAAACTTTCATACAGGTCTGTTAACATCAAGTTTGAATTTAATATGTCATCATGACAGTCGTAACCTACATTTAATGGTTTATTGACCCGGTAAAGGTTTATATCTGACTCTGAGTAACTATATGCACTTTTAAAACGGGTACTTATTCACTTTACTTATATCTTGGCAAACAAGGCGAACTTAAATAGATTCCCTATGTTCTGATATTTTAAAAATAAAATATTTATTTTATTTTGCAGGATGATGATGCAGATGATACTCAGGAAGTAACCACATGCACAGAAGACAATTATCATGCGTCGATTTTTACCTCCCAGAATGCACGTGGTGTTGTAAAATCCAGAGTTTATTACTCAAAAACAAGACTTACTGAGAGAAATCAAACCCTTATAGCTCTGAACATATCTGAATATGATTATTCGTGTGGGGCAGAACTGGCTGACCCTAACCAGTCAGTCTTGAAAAACGTATTTCTCAGACCAGGCCTTACATGTGCAGTGGCTGTTGAATTGTCATATTATGGAAGTGGGTTAGGACAGCCAGATATTTATTGCTTTTGTACCAGTGAGGGTGAAGTTAGTGCTGAACTTCGAAAAAAAATACAAAACTGTCCTACCCATTTGTGAAAATTGTGAAAATCGTGGACTAACTGCTATTGTACAGAGACCTTATGGCAACAGGAAATGAAACTGTTACATAGATGACAAGTGTTGTTAAGAATGTTTCTTTATTTTTTAAAATCTACAAAAATGTATTTTGTTTTCTTTTAATAGTTAGTCTCTGGACAGAAGGTCTGACAGATGTTCTCTGTTCTTCAGAAATAACAGCTTCACATGTCTATATTGTCTTGTCTCTAAATGTTCTGACACCAATCTCAATAGTCATCTGTTTAGGGTTATATAGTATAATAACCATATATGTCCATCCCTCTGTCTACATTCCTTGTTTCTATATATTGTATATGTTTTACTAGGGCTTATCCGTATTGACGATCGCACCCCGCCCCCCCCCCCCCCCCCCCAAAAAAAAAACCCTACCTACTTACCCTATTTTTGAAAAGGATGTTAGCGGAAACACACATATTTTTTTTTTTAGGCCTAATTGCCATGTCTTTACTAAACAGGTTTACTGCTGTGAAATCACTGTTTTATTCTTTTAATACATATATACTATTTAATGGAAAGAATGAATCAAGTGAAAATAATTCAGAAAATAAAAGTATTTAATTGGATTTATCGGCTGAAATGTGCCAGACTTTTTACAAATATCACCAAAGAAGAACAGTGTAACAATTTATGTAGTACGACATATGCTACAATATGTACAAAGAATACCGATTAGAGATCTAAACTCTATAAAAGTCATTTTCAGTTTGGAAATATATGCATAACTGTCAATAACTCAGTAACGGTGACATTATATGTAAGTACTGGTACAATTAATGTTCAAGGTCGCAATATTTATACTTGGATTGACACTTTTGTGGAACTTGAAAAAGAAATCATTTCATCCCAACCAGGATCATCCACACCAGTTGAATTTTAAAGAAGTTTTCAACAGTTCCATTGAATTTTCACAAGAGAACTCATAAATTTCCGAAGAGAACAATGAACAAGGTCAGGTCCTTAACTTCTCATTAGACTTAATAACTGATCTTTCCAAATCGATTGATAATTCCAAAAATGATGGGAAAAGTAGGGAGGATTTAATTCTTATCATTTATGATCTAGAATCAAAATTTGGAAAAAAAATCAGTGATGTGTCCATACAAACTGAAAGTTTAGATATTTCCAGCGAGTGTCAAACAACATAATTTGTCAACACACGCGAGTGTCAACACAGACAGCACCAATTCCAGCTCACAATGAGTCAAAAAAACATAACAGCAATGCAAAGTTACAAAATGACAATTCTAAACTTTCATAACAAAAAGAAAGAATCCCAAATTAATGGAACTTCAAGTGACAAATGATTAAACTTTATTTACAAATTTTCTAATTGAACATTATGTCCCAATTGCAGTCAGTGAAACATGTTATTGCACATCACTTTGCAACATGTTTCATCACTTTGCAACCATTCGTCAGTAATTTGTTTGATAAATGCACGTTTCTGAATGATTACTGAAAAGTTTTCAAAATTACTGAAAATTTGAGATTGTTACTGATTGTGTCAAAAGGGGATTGGCATCTATGGAATCAGACCTTCTTGCCTATCTAAAACATATATCAGAACATTCAGAGCTGCCACCATCGATAGGATCACTAGCATTCATTATTTAATCATCTGGTGTTTTTTTTATCTAAATATTTAAAACGACGTATGTCATAACCATGTTGTCAATGTTTTTGATACGTTTTAGGTAGTATGAGTATGAGTGGGGTAACTATAGAACTTCGTCTATATTTCTTACTATTAATGGTTTTGAAACTAAAGAGAAGCTCATTTTCAAAAAAAATATCTTACTGTTGATTTTTATTTGTAAATAATCAATTTGCTTTAGTCTAGAATTTTAGTATATTGAAGGACTTTTTGTCTTATTTTAAAAATATGCTTTAAATTGTAAAATTTTCGAATTAGCTCTCGCCGCGATATAACCTGTTTGTGCTAATGCGGCGTAAAGCAACCAACAATCAATCAGTCAATCATTTTCAAAAAGCAATTGACTGTAGAAAGAGACTATATCTTAAGAAGACATGTGGAATTTTAAACCGATGTTTTCCCGACAAGTTCCTATTTTAGGATACATCTACGATGGATAGCTGTATCAAAAGAGTTAAGAAAGAGATGGTGGAACTGAAGAACTCGCCAGGGAGTAGATACTTCCTGAAGATTTACTCGTACGTTTGAGGAGTTGGTTGGCGTGACGCTGATTAAGAAAGGTGGCTGGGTGTCCATCCACCAAGTAACCAGTGTTTTGGATGTCGTGGGTCACCACGTTAGAGATGTTACGATGTTCCCATCATAGGTGAAAATTTCACAACACGGCCCTTCTCAGGAATGCAAGAATAACATTTTTCAGTGGATGCAATAAAAACTTTCTTATCAATATATTGCAACCCTGTTGTAAAAACATGTATCGATTTATTATTAGCTTTTGTTACATTTAATATTACTAAATCTAATCAAATTCCAACTGCAAAACGGAGAACTCAGGGTATATCTTCACATGAGACACTTTCAGTATGTGGGAGAAACAATGAACACATTTAATATTCGGCTAAAACCTTTAATTAATGGTTCATTAATTATAGGTAATTATTAGTTGCCAATTAATTGTTTTACTTATAAGTCTTCAATCAAAATGTTTCACATTGGATATAGTCAAACATCACTAATGCTAATCGAAATTTATAGAAAAGTGATAGAAGGTTAACTAAAAAGGTTACAAATACTTGATTTTCTCCGTTATTAGGCGGAAAATAAATTTAAAATTTTGCAAATGTGTATGTTTATGTTAAGATGAACATAATTAGATGATAAGTAAAAAATCGCGGCATTCCCCTTTAGGACTTGGGAGGTATACCCCTTGGTAAAGAAAATATGTTCCTCAGGATAAATTAATTTTGCATTGACCAAATGTTTTCAAATTTAAACATAAATGTAGCATCAATTACCACCAAACACGTCTATCACATAGTCTGCATAAGTGAAAATAATAGACTTTACATGACTTTTAGGAAACCGTTCCCAGCAAAGATAAGAAAAGGACTGTGTTTGAGGCTGGAGTGGGAGAAAGGAGTTGACCTTAGTTAAAACTTACCATGCTCCTGATTTCCTTCAACAGCTAGAGGATAAATTTTCTCAAACTGAAGGGATGTGGCGGAATCGAACTTCTGCGGACATCATCCACCTCAAGATCAACACTCCAGCTTATCAATCCTGGACTGCATGGGTACACTGTGGAGTACCTCTCAAATTGTTATAAGGACAAGCCACCTGCTTCATAAGACCCATACAAAAGGATCTGGATGCAACTCCGATTGATAAAAAGGTAATGTATTGTCCTAACCTTATTGCCTTCATTTTTATGCTCCTTTCACTTCTTGAGCAAGTTGATGTATGTCCTATTGTCCAACTCATGGTTAAGTTTCTGTGTTAACATCCATTTCTCAGATACTAGTTTAAACATATCTTATTTGTTCAAGTACAAATTGGATGAAACACAAGTCAAACACACTAATTAAGATTTCTCCATTTAACGTTTATAGCAATATAACAGAAAAGTATATGTGTGGGCATGCATGTAAACAATGATTTTTATAGATATGTACATATATATGAATCAAAAGACGGAAAATTGGAGAAAACATTGTATCAATAAACCATCATACCAAACTTTATCAAAGGCTCTTAAAATCGCAAAACAACTTATCCCTTTTTTGTCAAGTGAGGGTATATTGGATAGGGACAGAAGTTTTGCCTTGCAACAGGCCACCTACTGACCCCTCAAAGAGTTGTTGGCACACTCTTTACACGAGGCATCGGATTTAACTTCCCGCTTCTGACCGGACGTGACTGCGAACTTGATACATCCCGCACAGTCAAACGGACGCCCCACTTCGGCAAACGTTTTACTGCCCGTCGACAGAAGACGAAGTGACCATATTTCTATTCCCCAGTCACACTTGGGCTAATGTTTCAGGACGAACATTCTACACCAGATAGTTCTGTTCTAGAGCTTGTCACAGGTAACTAACTGTGACCTTGAATTTATCATTCAATTTGTATGCATGAGCTGCAGAATAAATCTTACATTTCTACTACTGAAGATCTAAACACTTGTAGCTGTGACCATGACTATTTCATAAATTGTGAAGGTGGTAGAGTAGAGACGTAAAAATTGCAGAACTAAAACAAGAGATTTATAGATTAATAAAAAACACCTTTACAACTGAAACCGTGCTGAATTTTACACTGGTATACCAACTGTAGCATAGTTTGTACCGCTATTTTCTTTCATTGAGTCAGTGGTAAAGAAATGACGTATTGGCGTGGACCTAGGCGTGTTGCAAATCCTTTGAAATATTAAGCAAATTTTAGAACTTTTAAGAGAACATTATCTTTGCGTCAAGATGTTTTGTTAACCCTAATGAAATTAAGATTAAGCTTGTTGTCGGAAGATCCAGCTGATCGATTTGGTGTCTCCCCAGCAACAGTTTCTAGTGTCTTTACGACATGGATAAGAGTGCTTTCCAGTATACTTCGACAACCTTCAAAGGAGGTTGTAAGGGCAGTTTTACCACCATCATTTAAAAACAAAAGGTACCAGGATGTTCGCCATATTATATTGTACAGGTTTTTATTGAAAGGTCAAATTATTTAGCAATATCAGGCACTTACTTGGAGTGATTACATACACCACCAAACAGCAAAGTTTCTTGTTAATATCCCTCCATCAGGAATGATAAATGATGTTGCCCTATGAAGGAAGGGCAAGCGATAAATTCAAGCAACAATAGTGGGTTTCTTTAAATCATAGAGCCTTATAAGGTTATGGCCGATAGGATTTTTCAGATTCGAGAAGAACTTACACTACTTTCGACTGAATTGTTAGTGCCCCCTGTGAGAGATGATGTTTCTCAAATGTCCATGGAAGACTGAGGTACAATTTACGAAAGATATTGCAAACAGGCGCATTCATGTAGACCAAGCAATAAGGAGGATGAAATGATTCGGTATTCTTAAATTTGAGTTCCTTTAACAATTTTGCAGCATTTATATGATATTATTCGGTCAATAGCAGGTCTTTGTAACTTGTACCCCCCTTTTACAACGATATAACCAAAACAAGTCTGTGTTATTTACTGTTTCAAATTATCATCAGTCATTACTCTCTTTTATTGTATTTCTTCTTCTGCTGTTTACATAAATTTAAATATGATTTGTATTAAATTGCATACCCATAACTCCTAAATGTTCATACTCATCTGGATAAAATGTATAATACTAGATGTATTTTTTTCTTTTTTTTTGCTCAGAACGTAGAAAATTCTACACACATGCAAAGAAGGCAAAGCAAAATCCAGATGCATATCTATCAATCATCATAGATGCTATTGACCAATCCAAAACCAAACTGCCACATTTCCTACATGCCAGCAAGTTTACTAGAGCAATGTGAAAATTGAAGGTCCACTAAGTGGGATTGATAGTTCACGGTATAGGAATATATGTGTATATCAGGAGCTGTACCACTGACGGATGATATACCACTGACAGGTGCTGAACAACAGTCATGTGCTGTACCACAAGTTGGCGCTGTACCACAGGCAGGTGCCGTACAACTGGCAGGTGCTGTATCACAGGCAGGTGCTGTACAACAAACATGTGCTATACAACAGGCATAAACAAAATGCAATGACAAATTAATTTCACATATAATATAAATAATAATATTAATAAATACTTTATTTAAATACACACGGGATTCCAAGCCATTCTTATTTCTCTAATTTCCTCTGTCCAGTGGAGCTATTACTATGTAAAGCAATCATGATATAAATTAAGATTAATTTCAGACATGGCAACAGGACCATCTTAAATATCATCCAGATCCAAACCCTATGCCAGGGTTAATTTTAGGCCAGAGGGAACAATTGATACTAGCATTAAGAGAGAGGGAAAGGCAAGAGCTGATGCATGATAATCGCGCAAAACCAGCTCGGTAAAGGGCAGCAGAGATTTATACATTACTGGGGCTTATGTGAGGACCATCATCATTCAAACTGGCATGGTGGAAAATCAAGGGTATATATTTGTTTTGCTGATGTAAAAACCGAGGATGACATGCATATACATTAATATGCTTTTTTGGTTTATAAGCTATATCTATTTGCCAGGATTTGTTTTACTGGACTGGGAACTTTTAATAGAATACTTGCACTCTCCGAGTGTAGTAGAAAGTGTTACAGTTGGTGGGTACATTGCTAATGTTTACATATAAATAATCCTGCAAATGCAACCGGCTATAACCCCATGTCCAACACTCTTACCTGGAGTAACAGGCCATTTGTAGTCCACGTTTCCATCCTCTAGAAGAGCTGCTGTCCTGAGCTTTTGAATTCATTCTATCCAGGTTTGTTTTCGAAGTTTACCATCTCCTAGATGAGTTGCCTAACTGGGCTACGACTCTCATCTAACCGCCTATTTACCTATAGATTGGACAAGGTTGATGAGTGCTAGGGTATGTCCACACACCGGTTGGTCTACACATTGCATCTTTAGGGCCCTTGCTGCTCCGAGATCTCCTGCAGTTTAGCTTTAGGTACGCAGACCCTAGTTTAAGTGCACTGTCGCGGGGAGGCACTGCAGGAGTCTTGATAGTGTAGAGGCTATGTCCTGGCAGGGAAGACTTACACACTCGGCTTTCTTTTCACACATCAAGTATGCAAGCCAGCGGTAGTTGACAAATTAATGATTTTAACCACACTTGACGCATATCACTTCCCTGTGGAATTAACACCTAGCGCACATCATGCGAAAAAGTAATAACCACCAGATGGTGCCATCCAAATCAACATTTCAACATCTGACCACTGAAGCTGTAATTGATGTAACAACTGTATCAAGAGTTCTTCGGTTAGTGCATGTTACACTTGACTGTGAGGTTGGCAAATGTTCTTTAGAAGAAGGCTCAGTATCAAGCAAAGTTGAACAGGAGCAACACAATGTGAAATGACAAACACTCAACTGTTCACCATATTTTCATTGTCAATATGGGGCATTCATGTACTTTAAACTCAAAAGTTATTTAGGCCACTTTAGATTAAAACAAATATTTTAGGTGTATCAACATTGATCGTTGATCGCTCAAAAAACAAGAGGAGTTGTCCGTCATGCTATAAGATGTCATCAATGTAGAATCTGTGACAGTGCAACTAAAAGGGGATTTAGCACAAAGAGCATAACTGTAAGAAAAATTGGACCAGCTCAGCAAAGGCTATGGAGCCAGATATGCAATGCAGATGGTAATGGATGTGAAGAACAAAGGGATCAACATAGATGAAATTGCAGGTGATGATTATACGATCGGATTCAGTTTAGTCATGTTCTGTATTGATGGACTCCTGTAATATGATGCATGGGTCCAACTTAGGACTTGTAAACAGAATAAGGAAGTTAAGGCCTTTCATATATTGATGGGGATATGTCATGTGCACAATACATCATTCTGTAAACCATTTAAGGTAGATTCATGGTATACCGCCATCTTGGATTGAACAATCACAGTAAAAAATCGGTCTAGTTATTTGCCTAAATCTGCAAATTTGGAGACAGATTTGCAATTTGATGGTTAGACTGTTTAATAATATAAAGAAAACTTGGCAATTTATTGTATAATTCAAAATAATAAAACAAATATCATTTTATTTTGCTTTTTGAATCATTTTTTTCAAATGAGCCATTTAAGGGAAGATAACTCTTTTAGTAAAAAATTTATACTGGACAGATAGGGAATTTTTTTCTTTTTACTTGTAGCAAGAAAACAAGTTCGGTGACACCATTTTTTCTTTTTATTTTCTTAAAACATATTACAAAACCTATCTTTTCACAATTTATTTCAAAATTCTATCTCATAGATTATTTTTTATGCACACAATTGTGTTTTTCCATTAACAATCTAACCAAATTTAGGCAATTTTCAACGACTCATAGCTTGAAAAATAGCACGGTGACCCCTACTTTTTATTATATTTTTGAAAAGAGCATATTAAAATCTTCATTCTGGCTAAGTATAAGAAAATTCTGTCTCAAAAAAGATTTACTTATGATCTACCTTAAAGCATTCAGTGAACTGTTTTACTTTAAATGATCATCAGACCATATAGATGTTCAATAAGATAATGCTGAACGTTAAGTATACGATGCCACAGAGATATGTTAGTCAATGCTAATAACCATTCTAGAATGCAAAGGACATTTTGGATTGATGGATATCTTGCGATCAAAGTAGACTCCAATTGTTGATCTTACAACAGAAAAATATAAATATTTCATTTGACGGAAAGAGTATTGTTGACAAAGAGAACCAGTGCAGTACATCTACATACAATATTATAACAACTAAACCTTGTGATCAATCGTCAATTACATTCTATTACTGTTGCAAGTTTCAATTCTACTGTGATCTTTGCCAATTGAATACACCGATGTACAATCTGTACAAAACTACACCATCTCAAAAACCAAGTCCATTTCCAACAGCTGCAAATGTCGGTTTTACTCTAGTCATCTAAGAGCATAACGAAATGACTGGCAATACGCGAGGACGTATTATATTGCTTAACGTCCAGTCAATAGTTTGGAGTAAAGATACATGGAAGAAAATAAACGATAGATTTCAGACACAAATAAAGAGAAGATGTAAGAAGGAAAGGGCAAGTTGGTACATGAGTGTGGTATAATGACTTTGGTTGAGAATTGTATTTTTTGGGAGCTAAACTCTTAATTGATTGTTGGTTGCTTAACGTCCAGTGGCAAATATTTCATGCATATTCAGGACGAGAACAAGTATAAATACAATAGGTAGGTTGTTGTAATAGAGGCCATCTAGTATGATGGTCGGGGATATTTGGACTGCCACTGGAAAATGAGGGTATATTGGATAGGGACAGAAATTTTGCCTTGCAACAGGCCACCTACGGACCACTCCAAGAGTTGTTGCAAGGGTTCTTAACGTGCAAAGAGCGTGGCACTTTTTACACGAGGCATCGGATTTAACGTCCCCTTCTGACGGACGTGACTGCGAACTTGATACATCCCGCACAGCCAAACGGACGCCCCACTTCAGCAAGCGCTTTACTGCCGGTCGGGAGAAGACCAAGCGACCATATTTCTATACCCCAGTCACCCTTGGGGTGCTAAACTCTTAATATTGCGAACGAATATTAAACGTTGTTTTATGATATAGAATTTAGCTTCAAGGTGAATAATTGTATTTTTTAAACTGTCGTTTATCCGAAAGGATTGCAAAAGAATGCATTTTGTAAGTTTAAATTTAATTATGATAGAATATTTTTAGAAATTTGAGTTTCACAAGTCCGTTTTCTACAATTTTCATTTCTCTCTTATCAGTTAATAAAGAGGACTAGGGTGTATCGGTTATATCCGGCTCCTACAACTGACAATGGCATTGTATGAAAACACTAAACGCAAATGTTTTTCTCTTAATCAATTATGAGGCATGAGTTGTTTAAATTAAGAAATGTTTATTGATTGATTGTTGGTTGCTTAACGTCCAGTGGCAAATATTTCATGCATATTCAGGATGAGAACATGTTCACAATGAATACAATAGGTAGGTCTGGTATGATGGTCGAGGAAATTCGAACTGCCACTGGAAAATGAGGGTATATTGGATAGGGACAGAAATTTTGCCTTTCAGCAGGCCACCTACGGAAAGAAATTTCGAGAGATAACTTTCGGGATCTTAAACAAATCTTGTTATACAGTTGCAATCTCGTCTTTAGTTTGGATTCTGTCAAGGAAAACGATTTAATGAACTACATTTAACGGGAAAGATACGGCAGTGGAAAAAAGATCGGTAGAAATATCTCCCGGGCAACTTCCATCAAGTTGATGAATACTTTGTTAAGACTAAAAAAACATACGGAGACTTAGTGATTGAAGGCGCCGGTTTCTAAAAGATAAAATCTTACCATTTTTTTTTATAAAGGACGTATCAAAAGTTACGAGATAGCACACGGACTCGAGGAAAATAGAGATATTTTGTATGGTGCTTGTGAATGCCCAGTAGGGGGACTTCTTTATATATTTGTGTGCAACGTTGATCATATTTCAAATTTACATGATCTAGTCCGGGAACTAAATGCCAGAATCAAAACGGAAGTGCTTTCCCCACTGTCTGGCATTACTGCAAAAGTCATTACGGAAGTTGGCAAAGAGATGGACATCATCGTCCAAGAGGTAGAATCAAATCAAATCAAATCAAATCAAATATATTTTATTGTAAATTAAAGACGCCCATTACAGGCAGAATAATCACAAGTTAAATTTGGTACAATGATTACAAAATGATTACAATTATTTGAGTACAATTAAATCAATGATTACAACGAAGAGAAAAGAAAGACACACTAATGTATATTTATAAAATGTATCATGTTTCAACTTTGACAAATACAGTGATCCTAAAAAATATAGGAAACTGAATTTAAATATTCTGGTTTTTCCCCTGGTGCTTTTATGATCCTACAATAAGAAACTGTACAGATATCTAAATTATGCCTCTGTCTTTTTACAGTAAAATATATAAACTCACTAAGTTTCTAATAGTTGTTTTCGAACAACATTTAAATTATTAATTAAATTGCTCACTTGATTAAAAATGCGACTATCTTCATTGGACATTAGCCAAATAAATTGTGATTGATAATCTAAATTGTGAAAGTTTTTGTAACTTTTAACTATGTTGGAAATAATGGAAACTCTTTCACTTTCCAAAGATGAACATTTAAGTAAAAAATGGAGTTCATCTTCCATGAACAGTTCTTAAAAGGTGAACAGTTTGAAAAAAAACAGGTTCTTTCAAACAGCTAATGAAATCGAGGAAGAATATGACACCAAACAGGTTTGAATAATTGTCGAATCATTTTCCAAAATGTACAAAACTGAAACTGAAGAAGCAGAAATTGCGTTGAACAATGGCTTGAAGACGAAATAAATCTATATTTGTAAGGGGTTTTATGTAGCTTCGGAAGCCAATACATAGTTGGGACTTTCATTGTATTTGGCTCTGCTTGTAAAGCGGTGGCTAAAAGCTTTTGTTTGTTACAGATTTCGTTTTCTGAAAATGGAGTCAGTTGGAATGTTGATGAATTGGTGATTTCCTTTTTCAGAACCTCAATGTAAAATTTACGTCAAACAATAATAATATTATTAGCAGCTTTATCGGCCGGGACAAAAACAAATTCCTTGGCTAGTTCTTTTAGTTTATGTTTGATACGAGAAATAGGTTTATTGTGGTTATTGTTTATAGTAAAATGTTCTTTAAAATGTTGAATACGTATATCAACTATCTTCATTACTGAATTAAAAAAAGAGTCCAAAGATTTTTTGTCAGCTTTTTCCCGTTTTATCCATTTCATACAGTAAGTATGGAGTGAGTCGTGGATGACATTACGACACTCATTCCAATTAATAATTGACGGGGGACGATATTTAGGTCCTTTACTGAGGAATGATTTTAACTCTCGGTATTGAACGATGTTAAGATCTCCTGTTATAACATGGGAAATGGGTCCATAAATATATTCGGAGTTACTGCAATTACATGAAGTAGGTGTATTTTCAATGATATTAACATCTTTACACAATTAACTATAATTAACCCTTTCCTGTTCCTGCTTTTTTAGTGCAATTTTCTTTATAAAAAAGTGTACTAAATGTTTTGTTCGATACTCCCTTACATGTATAGACATCAACTAAATGTTGGTATTGTTAGAAAGAGAAAACTCAGGGCTTCAAAATCAACCATTGAGATAATGGTTACCATGACAACAGGTCACGTGACCACAGTTCAAATATTAAAAAATCGATAATTTATTTCCTTGTTTTACCGTAATAGTCGTCAATCCATTGATACTACTCGAAAACCAGGTACAAATAGATATTGTTTTTTTCAGCAGAAGTAGCCTTGTATACTACCTTTTTGATTGGTGCAATTTTTTTTATAAATTATCTCTAAAAATACATTTTTTCTGTTGCTTAGCAACAACTGTATTTTATGAGAAATACTTAATTTTTGCTTTAAATTGACAATGATGCGCTTAAGAGTTATATTTTCTATGAGCAAAACGTTTTTTCTACCTCCACAAGTAACAACAGCAATTAAGGCATACTCCTTTCCAAAGTGCATCATATGGTTTCCATGGTAACGACTTTTGGAAATTTTGAAAATTATGAAAAAAGTAATAATGCATGGGCCAATTGCATTTTAAGTCAGCGAATTAGTTATGGAAATTTTTTAAGAAATATTGTTGCACTTTCTTCTTATCAAAATAATCTGAAAAGGTTATGAAACTTCTTTTAGCGTCAAATTATATATTGCATAAGTCATTTCATGAATGACAAAGTCTCCATAGTAAGACAATTTCTGACAGTTGAAGGTCAGTTCAGAATTGTGCAAAGGATGGTGCGAAATCAGTGTATTCTGAATTGTCAATATACCTAAAGCATTGACAGTTATATGTAAATTGCATGCATTTGATGTATTAAATTATAAGCATGATACCTTGCTATAGAAAACTATTAATGTACTCAACATCCAGATATGAGAGAAACTTATTTTAATGTGAAAATTCTAATTTCAGATACAGAATTAATATTAACTCAATTCTCAATACAGACTTTTCAAAATTCATTTAAATAATGAATTGACCTTAAGATATGTCTTCAATCTTTCTCTTCTTTAATCTTTCATTTGTTGACACATACTCTTTTACTGTAGTATCAGAATGCCATACATAAAAACAATTACGGCCTACTGAACAGCACAATGGCACCTTACAAACTGAACAATATGACATAACTTTACGACTTGGTAGTTTCTTCTTATTCATGTGAGCCTCTGCATTACAATAAAGACATTCTGCACGTTTAGATAAAAATAAAGGAAGATGGAGCATAGGCTCAGGCTTACAATTAAATGATTTGACTTTCATCAAAGAAATAGCAAGATTTTCTCTGAATTCCAATTGTCCGAGAGATGAAGAAAACTCAGAATCACCAAACAGCTCAGGAGATTTAGAGACGAAATCTGTAAATAATATGTAAGCATTTACAATCATGATATCTAAACAATGAAAAAATAAGACCTTCCACCAATGATTTTGTGTTCGTATATACGAGGTGTACTTATTTAGATATTGGTTTGATTTGTCGACACCACCCATGTATGCATTGTAATCACTAGTTATTAATGGCTGCTTCGTAATCGATTTCTTCCAAGTTTTACGTGACTGTATTGTTCTATAGCAGGTTGTTACATCTGATCCTTTATGAAGAGGTGAAATAAGAGTTACACATTTAGTCCTTCCATTGCACATAAACAAAGCTTCCATTTCTGTGCCACCTAAAATCACCTCTACCTACAACTTTTTCCCAATCTTTGCTCTGCTTAAAAACAGATGGCATTGCTGAACTATTGCTACGAACTGCTCCTATTATATATATCTTATCCCGGAGTAGATCTTCTGCTAAATGTTGTGTTGTATAAAACGAGTCAACAAATAACTTGTAGCCTTGCCCTTGTATAGACCGACACAATGACATTACAACACTATAAGCTAAGCCTTTCTTTTTATCTAAGATCTCAGTTCTTTTCTTACCCAAGTAAACATAAAAATCAAAGGTATAACCAGTAATAGAACAAGCAAGAACCCAAAGTTTGATTCCAAATCTAATTGGTTTTTCCTTAATGAATTGTCTAATTCCTGAAAATTTGTGCTTTGACGCCACCATTCTTTCATCAGCAGAAATTTCTCTATGTGGATGAAAAAACTCCTTAGACTTTTGCTTAACATGTTCCAGTAGATACCTTATTCTTGTGAGTTTGTCATCTAAAAGGAAAGATAATAAACACAATTTAATTTAAAAATATTTATTTTTAAACATAAAAGCTCTGGTATATTAACCAAAAATTAATTTATTTAAATTCAAACTTTCAATTAAATTAAGTTTGAACAATTTCCTTTATCGAGTCACATTATCATCACTTATTGTAAAGCAATTTGATGCAATCTATAGTTAATTCCTGTTGGTAAAATAGTCATCCATCAAACCAGTAATAAGGGTCCTTTGATGCTGAAAAAAAACAAAAAAACACAACAGAACCAACATGTCAACAACAACAACAAGCAATTTAAATTATTCAAATAAATTCAATATAATGTGTGTGTGTGTGCTATTTAAAATGCAGTGTCAATAACATATATACTAGATAAATTTAAACAATTTTTTATCAACAAATCCAAACAACTATATTTCCTTACTTCATATTGAAATCATTATATGGTCTTGTAATATGTTAAGATATATAACTAAGGTTTTAACTATATTTCTTTTTATTGTATGTGATATTTAATTAATCATTACTGATTCACAATAAATTTGTAATTGCTTGTTTCTATTCATTATTTACTTAATGTTAATTTTCCATGTTTTAAATATTGAAGTATTTCCAAAATTAGAAGCTTTTCAACAAATATCACATAAAGAAAGACAACTCTTGAAAAGGCAGACAACTCTTTCAATTATAACAATTTTATTTTACTTAAATTCTAAGCAATCCTGACCTTTATCAATATCTCCAGGTGAAGTGACTTGTATGAAGCATAAGATGGCCTGAAATCTTTTTTTAGTCATCACATCATTCACTGGGCAATGATCATATAACACATTGGTTGACCAATATTTCTCTAGTGC
The DNA here is from genome assembly GCF_963676685.1 of Mytilus edulis. NCBI lineage: Eukaryota > Metazoa > Mollusca > Bivalvia > Mytilida > Mytilidae > Mytilus > Mytilus edulis. Next base: position 27,799,357 of record NC_092354.1, read on the forward strand.
ACTTAATTTGACAACCGACATATAAATTATAATTCCAAAGAACCTACAAAAAACATAATGTTTAATAAGTTTGTACATATTTTACAAGTATCTATCATTGAAAACACATTGCTAATAAGGTCGTTGAGTCACATATACTGTAATTTTTTTCCTTCTCTATGAATTCATTTTAACTGAATAGCATTGTATAGCAACTGCACACATTTATACATGCAGTACATAAAAACAACTGATTCCTTGTAGACATACAAATACCAACAAATTTCAGAATTTAATTATTACATATCTTTGATATTTTGAAGCTGATTATGCAGTATGGGGTTTTCTCATTGCTGAAGGCTGTACAATTGCCCATACATTCTTATTTCACTTCATTTGAACATTGGTGGGTAGTAATTTAAAAGGCAATCATACCACATCTCCTTTTTTATTTAGCTTGTGATTAATGCAAATTAATAGAGTTGTACTTTTTTTTTTAAATATTAAACATAGAGTGGTACTTTATCCACTTCAATGTAGCTTACACAATAAAATTAATCTTTACATTGAGGTCATTTTGAAAAACATGTTTAAATACCTCAAAAGCTCATCAGTTGTAACAGCTTCCCAAACTCCATTGTCTGTATAGGATGAATATTTTCCAGTGTTTATAAGATAGTTTGCTTGATGGTTTGTAGCAATACATAAAGTTGTTAAAAATTCTACTGTCATGAAAAGGTTCAAGAAGTGTAATGGTGTTTTTAAATGTTGAAGCTGCCTTCTGCAATAGAGAAAGGAGGAAATGAAATAATATAAATAAAACAGATGCTAAGACCAAGGACAACTGTTCATATATAAATTGTCTTTAATCTTTTATCAAATATTGAACTGACAAATAATTTGCCATACATTTGAGAACAATACAATCCAAAATGTGATTTTCATAAAACAATAAAAATATTAATGAAACTAATTTTACACTATCGTCCAAGCATTCTAAAATAAATGTCGAAGTAAGGTGTCAAAGTTAAAAAATATAATTGCATTTCAAGACGTCATAATTATTTGGACTAATCCATTTAAAGCAAAATGATACCAAGGAATAATAATATCTGTCGACAAAATAGTATTATTATTTTACATATTTTATTAGATCATATGTACATGTAACTATAAACACTTTCTTTCTAAAAATTATTCATTCATTAAACTGTAATTATACCTAGTGAAGTTTGTTGTCTGAAACCCAGGTTGACGCGTTGGTTTAAATGGAGTTGTCCGCAAGTCTACATTTCCATTATCCTCTGTATTATCATCCTTCCAATAAATGTGCCTTTCTAAGGGATCTGATATGGACTGAGATGACTGGGAACTACATGTATCTTGAGATGATCTATAAAAAGTAATTGTATTTTTCAATCTGAAAATTATTTCACTTGCAATTTGAAATTTCTTTTACATTTTTGCATCAAATTTCATTGTTATTAGTATCGCACTACCAGGTTGGATAAAAGTGTACTTATTCAAGTTATACACTACTACAGATCCATCATAACCATAATGGACTATTGGACAATATTTGTACATTATAAACATTTTATTTATCAAATAGATTAGCAAAAAAGAAATTCTAATACAAATCACATGTTTATTATCACATGTATCAATACTATATATATTACACAATAATATGGAGCATATATATATAATGCCCAGGACAGCAATCTAACAACACTATGGACATGATAGAGAGTAAAACATGACATCTACTGGTACACTTAAAATCCCATTCGGGTTTACTTGTCTGGAGAGATTTCTTGTTTGGCCACAAACTGAACTTCTGAATGATATGAATTATGAGTAGGCGGCCAAATCAAATAAACACTTTTGACAATAACCAGACAGCGTTACAGAAGTTACAGAACGACAATTGCAAGGAATGCGACAAAGATTATTTCTTTTCCGGATTTTAATAATATACTATCGATTTATCAACTTACAGGGTATCTACATTTGACGGAGAGTATAGTTCGGCATCATCATCTTCTCCAAATTCCTCTCCTAACAGGAAATCTAACTGGTCCTCCTCATCTGAGGAAATACAATCGTTCTTGTCTTCCATCTTCAGATCTTGTCGGTCAAATTTAAGGTCACATTACTAAAATATATTATTTCCGGAAACAAGCATGAGGGCTATCCGGTTTAAAATATTTCAACAAAAAATCAAGAAAACTTTCGTTGTAAAATTAGAACAGGTGCGTGGAGAAATAAATGATAATTTAGACATGCGCAATATCTTTACTTTTTTCACATTTACGCAAACGTTTTTTGGGTGTTTTTTGGCCGATGTCAACCCTTTTTGAAATCGGCGTAACTTATTCATTTCTCATTCTTTCTTCAAAATTCTTTGTGTTATGAAAACTAGAAGAGAAACATATTTTTTCGCTGGTTTTTGTTTGTTTCGATTTGAATGTTATATTTTTGTCAAAAAAATTAAAAACAAATTATATATTCAAAAAGCTTTACATTCAATCTTTAATTAAATTATATTTTTTTATAGTTAATATGAATTTATAAATGAAATAGAGCAAGTTGGTTGCATAAAAACGAAAACGTAATGTCGCAAGATAAAACTATGTTTTTCGTAACTGTCACATGCACTTTGAAGCCATTTTATTCCCCAAAATTGCTGAAGAAACGAAATAAAAACTACACCATGAAAAAAATAAAGATCTCAGCTTTAATTTGGTGTACCCCCGAAAATTGGGGGTACATTTTTACGCAGACTGTGAACATTTTAAATAAAAAGTATGCCAAAAAAGGAGCTATCGGTACGAGAGTACCGATGGGAACGTGAAGGGGTTAAACACAAATTTCCGGGTAGATTTCCTGTAAATATAACAAATAAGAGGTAGCTCAGTATTGTCAAAATATCCAGGAATTTGTTCTTTAACAGAATGGTCGTTAAATATACCGGCAATATTTACAAAATCAAAGCCTTTATTGACATACTTAATTTTAATAAAATGTTTTTTATGATCTTCAGGGCGATCAATTTTGGGAAATAATTTAGAATAACAATATGCCATAATAATTTGAACAATTTCATACTTAGGACTGCTATTTGAAATTGTGTTGCAATCCTCCAAAATTTTATTTAACTTATTAACCGGTAACGAACAGAGTTTTGTTAACAGATAATGTCTGCCGTTGTTTTTTGAAATAGAAATTAGGTCCGAAATATTGGTATGATTGGCCCGAAATTTTCTTTGATTGCGATTTGTTCTACGACCGTGAGAACGTTTTTTACGAACAGTTGTAGAAACTATATCCAAAATGTTAACGGAATTGGTTCTAGATATATTACCAATTCCCATGATATTATCATTTAGACCGAGAGGGTAAACTGTCTGTAATTTTTTAATCCAATTTAATTCAATTATTTTCCGTGATCGTACAAACTTTGAATGCGATTCACCAGGCTGCTTATTTACTACTTCTAAAGGTTGAACTGCTAAATATTTAAAAGGATGGTTGTGCTTTTTAAGGTGTTGGTAAATGATACTTTTGAATTTATTGGGTCTTTTAAAACGATACAGATGTTCTTGAGTGCTTTTAGATAAATATCGTCCAGTTTCTCCTACGTACTGAATACCACACCCCGGTTTGTTTCATGTGAGTAAATAAATAATACTGTTTGTTTTTCAAGTTATATCAGTTTAAAAATTTAAAGAAAATGTGCGACCATTAAACGTGGACCTTACCGTATTGTTGGTGGAAAGACGGGGACATGTAAGTCATTTTTTGGCATGACACTTATCGATAGAAGGGTAACCATGATATTTTTATTGTTAAAAATGTTAGCGATGGTAGTATTTTTAGATAACCGATTTTGAAGATTGAGACGTGTAGATACCCTTTGAACAAGTTTAGTAATTAGTAATTTTCCATTTCTAAGCTTCATAGTTGTTTTGTTAGTGAATTATATAATAAAGGAGCAAAGATTGGCGTCCAGAATATGAACCAGCATACAATAATTTAAGTTATATAAAATGGATAAATTTGTTCGGCTAAAAATGTCAAACGCTATCAGTATTAATTACCCGTAAAAGATAGGGTATATCAGGGTAGAATGGGGCTGAATATTGAAAAACTGCTTTGTGATAAATATTCCTAAAGTAATGAACTAGAGCACGGACACACACTCCATAATATAGTATATTATAAGAGCATAAAGACGTGTATAAAGATTGTATGCTTATTCTATGCGTAATTAAGTACATATTTAATTTTATTGTCATAGACTCATACTAAAAAAATTCAGTTACAGTAATACTGGTAAAAATGAAAGTAATCAAAACACGAACTAATAGAGACCACTAGAAACTAGATTTGGCTTACTGTCTTTTAAAAAATGATTTGATTTTGATTTTTTGTTTTTTTTAACGCCCAACATTAAAGCACCATATATAGGCTATTTCGAAGTGGCCAGTTTTTATTGGTGGAGGCAGCTGAAGTACCCGGAGAAAACCAACTTCTGAGTTTGTTCCTTTGATAGATAAACTTGAAAATTCTAGTCGATTAAGATTGGAGTTGAGTGCACTAGCAACAGCAGGGTTCAAACTCACCACCTAAGCGTGGACCAGCTAGTAATGACAGTAGTAACTACTTTGACCACTCGGACACCGAGGCACTCTTTAAAATATGATAAATGTCATATATTTTTCAAATTTCAGCTCAATACTTGATTTTCCTCTTCGCTACTCTGATTCAAAATAACAAGCTCATCTTAACACTAGTATATATTGATAGGGGTTTAATACAGGAACCAAAAAACATTTTTTTTTTTTTTGGAGATATTAGCCATTGATTTTTTGGCAGGAACATGTTTTCTCTTGATTTTTCATAGCTTTAACATTGACAAGTTAAAGTTCTCGAAAACTATTAAAAAAAATAGCAAGACTTTAGAGTTGGCTTATAATTATAAATATATAAAAGTTTTATAAAAAGAAAAATGGGGGTCAATGAGCAACTATTTTTAAAAGCATTCAAACTGATAAAACCAGAATATTTCAAAAATCTGACAAAACATGTCAAGCGAACATCCTTTAGTAACTCGGTTCCTGAACTTATAATCACATAATTTTCTGCAAATGTTGACAAATAAATTGCCTGCATTGAATAAGCATTTATATATGTGCTCTCATTGGTCTTATTTAAAACATTGTAATTTTTAGCACAGTCCATGATTTGTTTTCACTGCCGGAAAGAAGAGTGGCAGGGCATACATTGTTGTCCTGTATGTTGCATCATCTAGCATACATAAAGAATTACCATATCTGTAAACAAAATAAAAGATTGCACACATGTCTTTAGAATTGTATGTATATAAATAAAATTTAAATATTTCTTATCTAAAAAATTCATTAAATGTTTGACAATATATATTGAAACCCTAAAAAAGATTCAGTCATTGAGACACATCTAATGTTTCGAAAATTATTTTTTATACCCGAGTCATCAATTCTTTGACAGTTATAATACACTCTGTCTTTTAAATGGACCGAATCAAAAATGATTTAGTGCACCTTTTCAAATAACTTAAATAGGTCGTCTTTTATTGTACTATGAATTTCGGATGACCATTCTGCTTAACAAATGAAAAAAAGATTGTGTTTATGTGGACAGTCTTAATGTGGGTTGTCATGGGAAACTATTCATGTTTTCAAGCCCTTTGCTGTCTTCTTTCAGTACGTAAAGTCCACCTTTGATCTTCCCCTTATCATTAAGGGTCATCAACACACATATTTTCAGATACCAACCCTGAAAAGGAGGATTCTAAGTACAATCATATGTTAAAAGAGAGGGCATGATAGACTGGAACCGAGAGGATGCTTCTAAGAAGAACGATGGAGATCGCATTATAAGAATGTTGAGGTTTGACATGAGGAAATTCTCCATGACAAATCATACGAAGTACTGTCAGCTTAATTTCAAAATGCAGGCACAACCAGTGGACCAACTTCCATCAAGACTAGGGTTTGAAATGACACACAACCGTTCAGTTAATATTCATGATACAAAAGGTTGAAATGTTCTGGTGACCAAGCCATAGAGTTTATGAAAATGAATGCTAGAGATGCATTCGGCTTTTCGCACGGAAATAAGCCATTATCGTATATTCTATTGGTCGTAGTTTTCAGGGATGCAACCACATCTTAGACTGCTATTCCATTCAGTTATTGAACAGAATGGTATTGCCAGAATTGTGCACTTGCTGTTTGGGTAGAGATTTTTCAGTTGATTTAATATTTCTTTATATTTTGCTACAAGGTGGTCTACTTTTTCCTGTGTGTTCTGATATTTGATCTATATTAGTCTAGTTTTTTTTTCAAGTATGTGAAATCACAAGTTCGAATTAAAATGTGTAGCCAAATATCCTTTTCAGTGAGTTGTAGTTCAGTTTTTCCTCTATCCTGGACCAAGCAGAATTCGCGTTACTTCCTCCTTCACACCAATATGTAATATCCCTGTGTTAAGAATATTTTGGCTTTTGATTGATTGATTGATTGTTGGTTGCTTAACGTCCAGTGGCAAATAGTTCATGCATATTCAGGACGGGAACAAGTTCACAATAAATACTAAAGGTAAGTTGATACAATAGAGGCCATCTGGGATGATGGTCGGGGGAAATTTGGACTGCCACTGGAAAATGAGGGTATATTCAAAGAATCAGTTTCTGAATCAGATCTTAAAAAGTAGGATTCAAATGTATTTGATTCTAGTTCCTGATATTGCCCTTCATCTGTATGTTCAACTGTATCTGCATTAGAACTTACAAAAGATTCTGTAGAAGCCAAGATATGTGGAGAATAGAAAGTGCTCCATTTACACAATTTAAACTTCCATGGACAACATTACAAATTTCACACAAACACCCTGAACACAGATTACTGACTGATTCCTCGATTTCAGAATCAGTTTCAATTCCAAAATATTCATTATATACACAGCGATATAAAAGTGCTGCACTTCCATTATATAGTGAAATATATCCTTCTTCAGGAACAGGAGTCTGAAAGTAAGGGTATGCCCAAAATGCACATCTAGCCATTTTTCTGAAAATTAAGTATTTTAATTTATTTTTTTTCAATTTAAAATATCTTGTATGCATTTCTATTTTGAGTTGGTTGCTGCATATTCCTGGGAGGGAATAAGTATTATATTGTTCCTTTTTGTTGTTATTTTCAAATGTGAAGATGATTTGAAATGTTACCATATGAACAAGGGAAGTAATCCTTATAATATTAAATTATTATCTCCCCTATTAATGTTTTGTATCACAAGTATATTAAAAAAAATCAAATCAAAGTTTTATTAAATGTTGATACATAGTAAACAAAGTTACACAAGGTTTAGTGAAGAACTTCTATTTAAATACAAATATGAGTATTTCAGTGTTAAAGACTCTTCATTACTCCATAATTATTAATTGTTATATGAATAAAAGGAGATGTGGTGTGGTATGTACATCAATAAGACAACAAATCAATGACATACTAATAGATACCAAAAAGACAAAATACATTCTTCAATAACTCAAAAGTTTAGATTTCTTATGAAGAGATTGGGTCCTTCTTAGAAAATTTAAAAGCTGCATTTGTTTTATAACACAGTTATCTCGGAATCTAAATATCTAAACAGAAGCTTACCAAGTTACTTGAAGTTCCTTTTATCTTCAGTTATACCAAAGTCCAACTTCAAACTTCAAATACAGATAAGATAAGCTCCTGAAAATATATTACACTTGTCTCACTTTAATACACACATTTAAAAAATTCAATTTATAGCACTAGTGGAACCCTCAGGTTGCATAACACTTGCAGAGCCTGATTAATGATCCACACGAATATGTGTTAATGATCAGCCCTACCCCTACCCTTGTATCACCAGGGCTCTTAAATGATAATATGGCAATAAAATTATTTAAATAATGAACAATATTGAATTACTTTATTGTTATTGTCATTTTGATTGTTTTATTTTCATGATGAGAGAAAAGATATTTTATCATTCATTATCAGTGATTATATGTGTTCCTGATATAGAATATAGTATAAGGGGCACAACTCTGACGGTAAATTTAATACCGGCAGAGGAAGAATCATATAAAGTTAAAAGCACTGGAGTGACGTTTTTGAAATTTTCACACTAAATTGTCCATCTTAATGGCTCATTAGACATCCATGGTAAGGATTGCTATAACACCTCTTTACATTAAAAAAAAATATATTTCAGTGAAGGATCGCTTTTGCCATGTTGAATATTTACTAAAAATAAATAAATGCATGGTTCTTTTAATAAATAGATTTCATAATAATTCATATTTGGTATGTACGCTTTTATTCCTACCAATCTCTTAATTTCTTCTTCCTTACAAAACGTTATTTAGCAGCACCACTTGTAAATTTCTCTTTGGTATCGTGCAGCACACAACCGAATCACACTTCCGGTATACATAAGAGTTATCTTTTCTTTTCCCGCAATCGTCAAGTAGAAACGCTACAATAAGGTAACATCCGAATGAATATTCAAAAAGTGGTTAAATTGAATAAAAAAATTTGAAATGTTTTGATAAAGCTGTGGTTGGTTCAAATTTTCTTCTTGAACAAATGACAGATTTAAGGTGACATCAAAAAAATTATTAAAAAATTAACAAATTTACAGTAAAATATGAAAAAAATATCAATAAGGTAACATCCGAATGAATATCCAAAAAGTGGTTAAATTGAATGAAAAATGTTGAAATGATTTGATAAAGCTGTGGTTGGTTCATGTTTTCTTCCTGATCAAATTACCGATTTAAGATAACATCAAAAAAATTATCAAAAAATTGAAAAAATTTACAGTAAAATGTGAAAAAAATATCAATAAGGTAACATCCGAATGAATATCCAAAAAGTGGTTAAATTGAATAAAAAATCGTGAAATGTTTTGATAAAGCTGTGGTTGGTTCAAGTTTTCTTCTTGATCAAATGACAGAAATTACCGATTTAAGGTAACATCAAAACAATTATAAAAAAATTGACAAATTTACAGTAAAATATGAAAAAAATATTAATAAGGTAACATCCGAATGAATATCCAAAAAGTGGTTAAATTGAATAAAAAATCTTGAAATGATTTGATAAAGCTGTGGTTGGTTCATGTTTTCTTCCTGATCAAATTACCGATTTAAGATAACATCAAAAAAATTATCAAAAAATTGACAAATTTACAGTAAAATATGAAAAGATATCAATAAGGTAACAACCGAATAAATATACAAAAAGTGGTTAAATTGAATAAAAAATTTTGAAATGTTTTGATAAAGCTGTGGTTGGTTCAAATTTTCTTCTTGAACAAATGACAGATTTAAGGTAACATCAAAAAAATTATCCAAAAATTGACAAATTTACAGTTAAATATGAAAAAAATATCAATAAGGTAACATAATAACGAATATCCAAAAAGTGGTTAAATTGAATAAAAAATCGTGAAATGTTTTGATAAAGCTGTGGTTGGTTCACGTTTTCTTTTTGATCAAATGACAGATTTAAGGTAACATCAAAAATATTATCAAAAAATTGACAAATTTACAGTAAAATATGAAAAAAATATCAATAAGGTAACATCCGAATGAATATCCAAAAAGTGGTTACATTGAATGAAAAATGTTGATATTTTTTTATAAAGCTGTGGTTGGTTCATGTTTTCTTCTTGATCAAATGACCGATTTAAGGTAACATCAAAACAATTATCAAAAAATTGACAAATTTACAGTAAAATATGAAAAAAATATCAATAAGGTAACATCCGAATGAATATCCAAAAAGTGGTTAAATTGAATAAAAAATCTTGAAATGATTTGATAAAGCTGTGGTTGGTTCATGTTTTCTTCCTGATCAAATTACCGATTTAAGATAACATCAAAAAAATTATCAAAAAATTGACAAATTTACAGTAAAATATGAAAAAAATATCAATAAGGTAACAACCGAATGAATATCCAAAAAGTGGTTAAATTGAATAAAAAATCGTGAAATGTTTTGATAAAGCTGTTGTTGGTTCAAGTTTTCTTCTTGATCAAATGACAGAAATTACCGATTTGAGGTAATATCAAATAAAATTATAAAAAAATGGTCAAATTTACAGTGAAATGTATAAAATGTTGTAAATAAACCGATGGCAGGGTTGATGTGACATTCTATACAAATATCTTCAGAATATTCAAATGAGGTCCCGATTGAAATTGCAAAGGCCCTGATCGAGTATAATGTTTGGGGGTTTACACGATACAGTAAGTACGGAGAGACGAGACAATAATATCCATGCGCCATTTGGCAAATTTTAATGCCTTCATTACAAACATTTTCCGTGATCAAATTATTCTTACAATAGTTCACTTACATCTTCATCAAAAGCACAGACGATAAAAAGCTATGCTTAACTTTTTAATTAGCACTTTTTCAAATGGGGAACATCAATTGTTTTGGGAAAATCGACGATCATTTAAGGTAGTCTTCCTTATATTTATTGTTTTTCATAACAAAAAGTGTGAAAAAAAACGTCTAATTAGTTATAAAGAATCTACCAGACCTGCCAGATCAGAGCAATGGCAATTTTTCAAAAATTCCATGGGGGGGGGGGGGGGACCCAAATCCAGGGTGCTCGCATAAGGCAGCTTAATTGCCTAAAAACGAATGGACAACAACTGGCATATTCCTTCTGACTTGATACAGGCATTTTTAAATGTAGAAAATGTGGATAGAACCTGGTTTTATAGCGCTTAACCTCTCACTTGTATGACATATAGAAAGGAACTTTTTCATAATCATGCATGTATAAAAATTCCTTGATTGCTTGAAACATTCTGACTCTCGGTATAAATACATTTGGGAATAAAATGGTGTCTTTAATGAAAAGAAATCCATATATATATATATATATATAAGAAAATTAATAAAAGATAATAACGGTTTCAATGCATCGCTTTTTTACTAGTACTTTCACTGCTTCCGCAGATCTTCAGGTAATGTGACTTGTATATAAATAAAACAATTGATTGACGTTAACAATAGTATGACGTTAACAAATACAAGGGAGACTACTAATGTCATTTTAAGACTTTAAAATGTTACGTTAAAATTAGAATATCATTTATCATTTAATCCCGGGTTGAGAATGTTTATGAATAATTCTTCTTTCTTCCTCCGGAGAAAATCATTTTGACGATTGACCATATACAATGGAAATATTTTAAATCGTCCATTAGAACAACGATGGAAATGGTCGTTTGCCCTGATGAGTGTTAAATCTTCATTGATTGATTGATTGTTGGTTGCTTAACGTCCAGTGGCAAATATTTCATGCATATTCAGGACGAGAACAAGTTCACAATAAATACAATAGGTAGGTTGTTGTAATAGAGGCCATCTAGGATGATGGTCGGGGAAATTTGGACTGCCACTGGAAAATGAGGGTATATTGGATAGGGACAGACATTTTGCCTTGCAACAGGCCACCTACGGACCCCTCGAAGAGTTGTTGCAAGGGTTCTTAACGTGCAAAGAGCGTGGCACTCTCTTTACACGAGGCATCGGATTTAACGTCCCCTTCCGACGGACGTGACTGCGAACTTGATACATCCCGCACAGCCAAACGGACGCCCCACTTCGGCAAGCGTTTTACTGCCGGTCGGGAGAAGACCAAGTGACCATATTTCTATACCCCAGTCACCCTTGGTTGGTTTGCTGTCTATGTAAAGTCATTCTAGTCCGCAGTTCATTTTTTGTCTCTCCAACATAGAATTCCTCACAATTTGAACATATGATAGAATAGATGACGTTTGCACTTTTACAAGACATATTTTGCTTAACAGTAAAATGTTTTCCATTTTTGAAATAAATTAAACTTCCTTCTATTAAATTTGGACAAGTCATACAACGTTTATTGGTACATTTTTTTACAATTGGCACAGTTTCATTAAAGTCAAATTTTGAAGATGTTAAATATCGTTTCGGACTTTTCGACTGTCTTTTGCTGTTGATAATCTTCTTTTTCTGTAAGACTTTGTCCATTCTTTCACTTTTGTGTAAATTTGTTTCAATTTGTCGCATGAAACTAAATATGTCATAATCTCGCGGATTATAAGTTGTGACAAACGGAATAATTTTGTTTAAATTGTTCGATGATTCCTCAGTAGTTTCGGATCGCCGTGATTCTGTAATAATTGGTCCTTTTGTTAGTGCCTTTTGAATTCCGTAATTTATTACTTGTTCCGGGTAGTGTTGCTTCTTTAAATACTTTTTTAATTCTTCCAGTCTTTTATTGCGTAATATATCTGTACTTGTAATAGTGATTATTCTTGACGCTAGATTAAAAGGTATATTTAATTTTACATGTTTTGGATGGTTTGAGTAAAAATTTAAATACATATGTGTATCAGTGTCTTTAGAGAAGATATCTGTAACAATCTTATTTTCCTCCGTTAAAATAACCAAAATATCCAAAAACGGCATTTCCCTGACATTTCTGTTAATAGTGAAACGAATATATGGATTTAAAGAATTTAAATCAGAATGAAAATCTGAGACAGATATATCCGAATTATAAAACAATCATCAAGAAATCGTTTCCAGTTTTGACGTATGTAAATGGCAAATTCATGTCCGTACTTGTCACTCATTTTTTCGTATAATAATTGTTCCAAATATCCAAGTACCAAAGTGGCATATGAAGGCGCCATTTTAGTACCCATAGCTGTTCCTTTTTTCTGATGATAGTATGTTCCGTTAAAGTAAAAAATATTTCTTTCTAGTATAAGTTTCAAAGATGCAAGGATAAATTCTTTTGTTAATCTGTTTTCAATGACGTTTTCCGTATTTTCTAACCAATATTTTACGGTTGTAATTCCTAAGTCATGAGGGATATTTGTGTATAGGCTGACAATATCAAAAGTAATAAGTTCTGAATTCGGGTTGACAGTTTTTGGTAGATGATTTAAAAAGTCCAAATCGTCTCGTATAAACTTCACGACATAAAGGTTTAAGCACAATGTCTATAAAATGGCTTAAATTCTGTGCAACGCTGCTGGGTCCGCCCACAATACATATCCAACTCGTCTAAACATCAACCCAACAATGTTAGACTGTAAATTTGCTTTCGCAAATTTTTGGTTCTTCCCTCGCCGGGATTCGAACCAATGCTACTGTGATATCGTGACACCAAATCGCCTGCACTGCAGCCGTCCCGCTAGACCACACGACCACCTGGGCTCTACAATAATAAAGCTTTCAGTGGCCGTGTGTTACTTTTCCTCGTCAGTTTTAATCTAGCGTCGTACTACAGTACATGATATATAAGGCATGGAGATGTTATTGTTACAGATCAGCTCAATTATCTATAGTAAAGGTTCCTACAAATTAATGTAAGATACAGTCACAGAAAATAATTATATTTATAAGTACGTCTGAGTCAGTGACAACTCTACAACAGATTCATCCATCGGATCGCCATCAATGATGGTGATACATGGCTGTGTACATTATGTATATATACATATTTATATACATGTATCATTATTAAAACCATTTTTTGCAGGTTTATTTGAAAGATAAAATAACTACGAAATTTGGCAACAGCAGGAGGAGAATTGACGACAATTTGCCAGAAGTACAGGCAAGAAAAAGAAAAAAAGACCGATCTAACGTCCTCCAGTACTACAATCCCGATGAAAGGTTCTCTGATGTGGGGTTTGGCTAAAGATCTGCCAGGAAGACCCCAAACATAGGACGACCATTCCATTCATATGCACAAGAAATGTATGATTAATGAATCAAAGAAACTAAATTTTAACTTTGAATCATTGCAGCATAGGTTAAATGCCACCTTTGCTGACAGAAGGAAGCTAATCATCTCCGAAAGAGCTTCCACCATGGAAATTATAGAACAATATCCGGCACTTACTCTGCATAACCAGGTAATATTTTGGGTATTTAATTTAAGGTAGCACAATATAAAGATTTGTTTACTTCCAATCACTAACCTTTAAAATGCTGAAACTTTCTTATGAATGCATAAAACATAATAAAAGAGGTATTATATAGATAGATAAAAGGATAATCTTTTATATGAATGCAATATTTTTATTATGCACTCATTATGTAATCAACCATAAGCAAGACAATACTGTATTGTCAGGTAAAGAAGATCAACATTTATCAGATGATGGGGACTACAATAGCACTTCCTCTGCAAGAAAAGCAATCCACAGATGTAGCAAGAGATTACCCAAGACGCCTCGAAAATGGTTGCGTGTAGTGGGTGGGGTTCTAAAGAGAGCTACCCCAAGAAAGTTAAGACTTTTAAAGACATCAGGCTTAGTGTCAAGTCCAAGTTCTAAGATGACAAATGACTTACATAACTTAAATGAGAGCATTGTAGATGGTGTAAAAGAACATTTAAGGTGTGCAAGAAAGAAGCAAACATCGAGAAAAGGCCTTGTTTCTACCATAGTGATGCATGCTAAGAAAAGTACGACCAATGCGTTAATAAGACATTCACTTGGAATTAAATGGACGAACCTTGTCAAAATGTCATCTGGCGTTGATGACTCAGAAATAGATAGGAAGAAAGGGTGTGATGCACTCTCTGAAGATGAAGTTTTGAAAATACACTGAGTTTTATCAGCAACCGCAGTTTGCAGTAGAGATTCCAGCTAGAAAACTTGTATAAAAAAAAACGTCATTGTCAAAATCTGTTTTAACCAGAAACATGAAAGTTACCTGAAACAAAAGGACAGTGTGAAGATTGGACTTGACAAATTTAGAAAACTACGACCAAAACATAGTTTAAACATATTTTATTGTTCAAAATGACAAAAGGATCAGACACAAGTTTTACAACTTAGAAACGTCTTCTCCAAAACAAATACAAAATATACACATTAATTAATGAACATATGAAATATTTCTAACTAACAAATAATTTAAGAATAAAGACATGAAAACAAAAGGAAACTTTTTGAAGCGAATCAATGGATTTTAATCGAGTGCATCCTTTTACAGTATAAATACCACACAAACACACCGAATAGTTAGTGGAATTACCTATGCGCAAATTTTGTTCTTGTGGACATAACTTAAATAAGTGTGTGTGTTTTCTCATAATAAAGTGTGGGATCTTAATATATTATCCAAGTTTCGAAAAGGATGTCAGCTGCATAATGGTAAGTATAGATTTGAAACTTATTCTTACATTCTTTCGTTAAAATCCATTGAATCGTTATTGATAACAAAACTTAACAGTAAATAGTCATCAAGATCATTCGATTATTGTCATTACATGTATATAGAAATATCTTTAATCACATGTGTTAACAGAATTAAGGTTGTTAATGCAGAGAAAAACGTTTGGTATTCTTTATATATCTTTGAACAGATAAACAAATAATATCATTTTCTTCAGTACGTAAAGCATCATCGCCAAATAATAATAAATCGATAGTAATATTAACACTAAAGACATTAATTTCATTAAACATCAGATTTCTCCGAGCTGAAAAATGAATACAATATAATAGATAGTGTTCAACATTTTCATTAATAAAACCACATGAACAATTTGCATTTTGTATCAAATTTGCTTTGAACAAGTCAGCACGCAGTGCGCTACATCTGTTACGCAGCCTTGTGTGTAAAACAGAATACAAACGATCTCCTAAAGAACCAAATCTCGGACATTTATTATTTCTATAGTATAGTTTGTGCAAGGTTAATTTAAAAAAGGAAAATGTAGGAATATGTCTTATACTTAAGTCTAAAGAGTTCCACAGTGCAATAGATGACGGAAAATAAGACTGTTGATAAGCTGATAAACGATTTACGGGAATAGTAATATTTTGACTGTTACGCAAATTATAATTACAAATATCTGATACAAAATCCGGAACCAAATCGTGTAAATAATCTGGCGCTTGGTTATTTATAATCTTATAAAACATAGATAATTTTTTAACCTCCCGTCTGACGCTTAATTTTTCCCAACCCGTCTCTAAATAGATACTGTTCCGGCTAGCGTAACTTGTTAATCCCGTTACTATTCGAGCAGCCTCGAGTTGGATATTTTCCAACCGATCAGAGTTTTTTTGTCCACAGTTATCCCATACTTCTGACGAATACTCCAAAATTGGCCGAATAAAAGTCATATAAATTTTTTCCAAATATTCCCTCTTAAGTCTAAATTTTAATTTTCGTAAAACATTAAGCTGCTTGGAAGTTTTTTCTATCAGCTTATCAACATGCTTACTCCATTTACAATCACTACTAAATATGACACCAAGATGTTTATGCGTATGAACTGGCTCTAATGTAGTGCCATCAAAATCAAAAGAAAAATTACTTTGTATAGATTTCATACTGAATATCACAATATCAGTTTTATTTGGGTTAAACTTCACTAGCCATCTGTTTGACCACGCATTTAAGTAAACAAGATCTGTACTGATTAAATTTTTTAAAATGGATTCATTAGGAGCAGTATGACCTATTGAAGTGTCATCTGCAAAAAGCCTCCCAAATCCAGAAAAACCATCAGCTATATCATTAATATATATCAAAAATAATAACGGTCCTAATACCGAACCCTGAGGCACACCGGCGTTTAATTTTCCAAATTTTGAAAGTGAATCTTTTAAGACAACTTTCTGAGATCGGCTACTTAGGTAGCTTTTTAACCAACACAGCAAGTCTCCTTTTATACCATATTTTTCAAGTTTGTATAGTAAAGCCTTAATCCAAACCGTATCAAAAGCTTTACTTATATCAGCAAATGTAATGCTTGTAACTAGCTTATCATTTAGCGCCAATAAAATTTTGTTGTAAAGTTCAATTAATTGGTGCGTAGTGGAATATCCTGGAATAAATCCAGATTGATACTTATACAACAGTTTATTTTTATGTAAATGGTTAAAAATATTTTTGAAAACAATTTTTTCTAATAATTTACTCACACATGACAATAAGGAGACAGGCCTGTAGTTAGAAGGTAGTGATTTGTCACCACTTTTGAATAATGGAATAACATATGCAATTTTCCATTGATCGGGAAATACTCTCTCATGAAGTGATTTATTAAAAAGTAAACATAATGGTTTTGAAATTTCATTTCTAACAGCAAGTAACATTCTGTTGCTAACAATATCTGGTCCTACCGCTTTATTTGGATCAAGCGTAGAAATAATATCAAGTACATCTTGTTCACTAACAATTATCTGCGAAAGAAACTCATGACAGCGATCATCAAATTCCGGTAAATCTTTATGAGCATCATCTATATTAGAAATAGAACAAAAATATTTATTTAAAATCTCAGACTTTTCTGTTCCTTCATACGCAAGGTTAAAGTTATGATCCGGGTTTCTTAGCGGAGGAATATCATGAGTTGGTCTGTCGCTTTTAATTAACATATTGATGGTCTTCCAATACTGTTTACAGTTTGTAACTTTAAGTTCATCCAAATTCTCGTTTATAGTCACGTAAAAATGCTTTTTAGCTTGCTTTTTTAAATTATTAACTTTGTTCCTTTGTTGCTTATATTTATGTTCAGCAGATGTACTATGTGAACGCATAAAAAGTTTTCGAAATCTGTCCCGTTTTCTCGTTTCCCGTCTCAAATTTGAATCAAACCAAACTTTATCATCACATCTTATAGTTACGTCCCTTGTAGGGATACACGCAGATGCTATATTAATAAAAGTGTTAGTGAAATTCGTAGCAGCAACATGAACATCACTTGCATCAGAAATCAAATTTTCCCAATTAGTGTTAAGTACTTTTTGTTTCATCAAGTCATAATCCCCTCTTTTATAATCCCATATAGATCTAATATATGTTCGACTTTTACTAAAACCACAATAAATTGTGACATATGTTCCATCATGGTCACTTATACCTCTATCAATAGGTATAGTGTCTTTATCTAAAACTGGTATAGAGTCTGTAACTAAAATAGGGTCAAGTAGTGACGAGCTACTTGTTCGTGTGTCAAAGTGCGTGGCTTTGTCAATTATGTTAATCAGGCCATTAATAAAAATAATATCTCTAATATTTGACGGTAGATCCGACATAAAATTTTTATTCAGATCACCTAAGCAAATTATACAATTATTTTCATCAAGGGCGTTTTTCAACACTTGATCAAAGTATTGCCAGAAATAAACTGTAGATTGCCTTTCCGACCTATAATTTACATTAATCAAAATAGATCGTAGTTTGGTCTTTAACTCAAACCACATACTCTCAATTTCATCATGCTCTAAATCTTGTCGACGGATTATGTGAACGTAATTTTTAAAATACATGATAATACCACCACCATGTGAATTTCTGTCTTTTCTAACTGGTGTCTCAAACCCCATAATAGATATATCGTTATCAGTAATATTAGAGTCTAAATGTGTTTCTGTGAAAAATACTACATCATAATCCTCAATAATATCGGCAATATAGTTCAGTTTATTTCTAAGGCTTCTAATGTTGCAATGGAAAATTGACAATGTTTTCTCGGAATACTCGTGTGTGCGTTCAGGACCCGGGTTCGGTTCAATGTCACCACATATTAATAATAAACATAAAAGCACTATATAAAAAGCAATCAAATTACTACAAGTTCTATATAAATTGCGTATACTAAGTTTTAATCTTGAAATCATCTTTATTAATTCTGCCAGCATATCATTTAAGGAAAAACAATACCGGTAAACTGTTTTTCTCAAACAACCCAAACTAGTCTTGTGATAAACCAGTCCTATTGTTATCCTGTACGATACAATATCATTACCCATTATCAAATACAATACAATAGAAAAGGATAACAATATAGGACTGCATAGTAAAACATGATACATAGCATGGACAATTATAATTCGAATGACCCTTCATGAATTTCAGAAAAATAAAAAGTAAAGAAAAAAAGAAAAATATGTACATGTACAAAAAGCAATATTTCAACATCGTCAATATACGATGTTGGTATTGCAAATATCAGAGAGCTGAATTTTTAACAAAGATTTTGTGTTAATGATACTGTAATAACGAACTTTGATGAAATAATCCAAATTAAGTGACCATTTTAATGCGCCTCTCTGAATTATATCGAAAGTTGAAATGAACTGATTTGCATATTGTTGTCAAATAAGATAAGGTATACTATAAATTTAGCTTGGACATAATAACCGTAACGATTGTCACGTGATACAATTTTTTTTTTAAAACACACTTCGTTGATTATCACTCATGTGATATAGAGTAGAATTTAAACTTATTGACATTGCCAAAGATGTATTATTTTAGTGTATGTAAACACTACCACGTGTTTCTAAACACGTGTATTATACAACAGTTATTGTTAAAAATTAAGTAAATACGGATAGTGCTTACTAATTTAGACACTTTCTTGAAATAGTATATTGACATATTACATATTGTACATAGTATTAAACTAGATCATACAGTTCCGAGTAAATTTGTGAATTTGTAAACTTTATTCAGACAAAACAAATAAGAATATGATGGTAACGGAATGTCAATCCTCATTCAGGTCATCACCTTCAAGGACTTCCCCACCAAGTCTGTAAATGTCTTGCCTTGAACTAATCTTTTTAGGACGAGCATGTTCTGTTGTTTTTACTAGTATGGACCCGTCATGTGTCCAAAAGGAGTGTATGGTATCTTTTTCACGCAAAGTGTTTAATCTATGTAGCAGATCATACCTGTGTTTGGTGAGATTTTCTGCAATGAAAATTTTGCTTTTGTTTCCTTTTAAATAACGCTTGCTGTTGAAGACTAATTGTCTCTGACGGTATGACAGGAAGCGTACAATGATTGCAATTTTGCCATCTTTAATTTCACCAATTGGATGGGACCGGCCAATGTCTCTTGTGTTCAAATTCAATTTGAGATTTTTATTACAAATATCAAGTACAAGTGCATCAGTGTTAATAGGTTTAATTATGTCACCATTATCGTCAGTTGGAGCTGGAACATTATGAAATCGCAAGCTTGTTCTTCGCGAATATTGTTCCTGTTCCTCAATTCTGGCCTCGACCTTGTCTAATTTGTTTTTTAACATTTTCATTTCCTCTTTATATTTATTAAGTTCTACGTCTTTAAGAATAAGAGCATCTTTGTTGTGTTTAATACTTAGCAAGTGAGGCTGCATGCATTCATCAACTATCTGGACAATTTTGGGTTTGACCATTTCAATGACCTTTTCTGTGATAAGAGGGATGATGGAATCCATAAACTCTTGATTTTTTAGAGTAGCACATACAACATCTGATAATTTAAAAACCGTTTCTTTTTCAACAGATGATATGATATTCTCAGTACTATCAGAATTGGGCAAGCTAGAGTCACTGAGTGAAGTATCAAGGTTGACAAGTCTGGCAAGTTTGTCTACTTGTTGCATTGACGGGGATGTATTATCAGGACTACTAGATGGTTGGTCTCTTTTGCCACTATGCTTTGGTGTATTTTTAAAGTAACTGACAATGTTAGATTGTTGTTGTTTTTCTTTAATTACCTGGTCAGCCATCTTGTGTGTTGTGAACTCCAATATATAACAGATATAAATGAAAAATCTAGCAAAAGTCACTCTTTGGTCATACATGAATCTGTTCGAACGAATATAATATACTTTTCACATAATGTCTAATAAATTTTCAAAATATATCATAACATATTACACTGGAGGATATAAATTTCTCTCTTTTTAGTCTCCTCAAATTTTCACACCTTCATACTCAAGGGCAGATAATTCAATCGACCAAAACATGTATCGACAGCAAATAAGACTCAGTTAAGACTCAGTTAAGACAATGTTTGAGTGAATACTGCACAAATGTGGAGATTAAATTGAAAGTTCTGAATACGTGTCAGTCTGTCACTATAAAGTATAAAGATGCAATGGCAATAGTAAATGATTCTTTGTGTTCAAAAGGTCCTGAAAAAGAATACAATAAGCTGGAATGCATTGAAAGAAAATGTGAAGAATGTGGTGTAAAAAGCCTTACAGAAAAAATTGCACATGCTTGTAAAGACCATAATACTCTTAACATGGGAGCGATGGGAAAATCGTAAAACAGTCAAGGGAACCACCGTAACTAAGAAGGACCTAGTTTCTAAGAATGAATCAACTAAAGATTTCATTGAAGAGTTGATCCAGGAAGTTTCATTTTTATCCCAGCACTTGTTTGTTGCTTCCTGGCAGTATCACCAATTTAATGACCTAAAACAGAATCTACCAGCAGACTGGGTACTTCTTGTTGCGGATTTTGCAGAGAATTACAGAACTTTTTATCAAGATGAAATCCAGGCAGCCCACTGGCAATACCAGCAAATTACAGTACATCCTATAGTAGCATACTACAACTGTCAGGAAAAAGAATGTAAAGATACCAGCCTGGTAACTGAGAGCATTGTGTGCATCTCAGATGATTTGACTCATGATGCAAGCGCTGTTAATAAATTCTTCCAAACAGCATTTGAACACTTACAGAAAAGTGTTAAAATAAAGCATGCAGTCCAATTCACGGATGGCTGCAGTGCACAATATAAATCGAAAGAACCGTTTATGGATCTGAGCTATGCAGAAACAGATTACAATTTTGAAACAGAAAGAAATTTTTTTGGATCCCGCCATGGGAAGGGACCCTGCGATGGTGTAGGGGCCGTAGTGAAGCAAGGGGTCGCCATGGCTATATGAGAGATGATTATTGCTGATTGATTTTAAAATATTTTCCTTTTTAATGAGAATATCAGAATATGCATTCACAGAAAGTAAAGTATTCGTTTATATGATCGGTACCACAAATCCTTCTGGTCATAACAAGACAATTAAAAATTGGTTGAAGTACCAAGGAAGTCAACTACCAGTAATTCCAGCCTGTGATTTTATGATTGTCTTTGATAATGAATAAGTCATTGGTAAGACATATTCAATAAAGCCACGAAATAAGGTTCCAATATCAGTTATTACAAACAAAGGTTATGTCAAATTACTCTCCAAAGAAAATATGTAATGTAAACCAGACTGAAAACCAGAAATAATAGCGAAGCCATTAAGAGATATTGAGCAAACTGAGGAGGGAACTTTCTCACATAGCATCTGTTTAGCTTTATACAAACATTTTGTTATAACAAAAAATAATTTTGACTTCGTCTATATTCTTAGTTTTTGTGCAATTTCCACCTGTGTAGTTATTTCCGGAGTATCATCGCAAACAAACATTTTGTTGACTTAAGAGTTTTTATAACGAAGAAACATTAGCCGTATATAAAAGTGTGACGTTCTTTGTCTTAATTACGAACTATCCTAGCTGTTTGTTTGCTGCCACTTTCTAGATTTAGTGCCATCCTAGTTTTTCATTTGCTGACCAGTTTTCTAATCTACCATGCCAAGAGGAAATTCAAAGAAAGGGACTCCAGCTAGAGGGCAGGGGGTCAAACGACGAAGAATGGCCGACCCTAAGGAGAAGGAACAACCTATAGCTAGTGTAGTTAATCCAAGATCATCTGGTGAGTCGGTTATAGATTTTAGTAGTGACCCAGGGCCCTCCCAAACGTCAACTGGGACAGAATTTAACATATTTAACGAAAACATTCAGTTTTCACAAAGCCTTCCCTGTCTTGAGGAAAGTTTGTTTGACCAAATCGGGTGTTATGTACCCATGAAACTAAAAGATAAAATTTGGAAACATGAATTTATCGACCTTAATTTGTTAATTAAATCTAAAGAACTGGCAAATTTTCCTGACCATGAAGGTGATTTAGTTTTAAAAGGGGGTCACATTCGGATTGAATCTTTACCATGTCGCACAGACAGTTTAAAAAACACTTTTTTTAATATATTTTAACTTCAACCTACAAGCTTAATAGTGACTTGTATATATAAACATGATAAATATAAAAAAAAATGTATGCTGAAAATGGGAATCAAATTTGATTGGACTGCTTTATTTATTTTTTCAATCCAGATCTCCATCCCCAAACTTTGAAAAGTTGATTTCACACTCCTCCTCCAAATGAAAACTCACACATTCAGATTTACATATATGTAGTTGGGAGGGGAAACCTCCATTCATATAATATATATCCAAAGTAACAGAAGTTTGCTGAACATTGTTCTTCAAAGGCTTTTTCAAAACACTACAACAATGGATTTAAGTTGCGATATGAAAAGATCACACTTTACGATCTACCAGTTATACACACACCATGCGATTTGTGTAATAGAGATATAAGTACTAAACATGTGATTGAGAGCATGTTAAATTCAATAGACCAGACAGCAAGTCTGGATAAAGACCTTGCTGGAATTTACCACAACTTACCACATTCCAGTACCCAAGATGGAATTAGACTGCTGTACTAGGTGGATTCAGAAAAGCTTGTGTGGTTAAACGAGTTGGTGAGATGCCTGGACAAAATTATAAAATTAGTAAACTTCGGACCCAAATTTGTATCAAATTGAAAAATATTCTGGTCTATAGTTAAGTTTTTTTTTTTTGTTTTTTTTTTGTTTATTTATCCCGGAAACATAGAAGAACAAATGACTGATGGAGACAGAGAACAGGATACTCAATTTCCGATGCTGGAACAAGACACAGTTGCTATGTATCCATGTACAAGTACGTACTTACAATGATGTTAATCTCTAAAATTTAAAATTATTTGTTATACAAATAAAACATGTTTATAAGGTGAAAGAGTTTCTTTATTACAGATTAGCTGTGTCTAATCAAGAATTTGCATAGTTTTACGTTTCAAATCCGTGGTCTGGTGTACACATTTTGCTTCATTTTGTATCATAAATATTATTCTCATACATGTTTTTTTTTCAATTCCAGAAAGTGAAATGCAAAGTGACAAAGACAATTGACTGTTTTTATGTTTATATAATATTTTAAAATTCACCATAGTTTCAATTTCATATAGCCTTCCAAAGATTATAATTTATTGTTATTTAAACTTTTAAAAAGGTATATGTTCATACATTGCCATCTGTTCTTGTACATGTAACCATATTCAAATCGATTATATCTCTATTGCTGTTTGAGAAAAAAAGGTCACCGAGTGCGAAGAAAAAAAAAATACGCTGCAATTTCAAGCTTACATATTAAAAAAACGATGAGAGTTTGCTGCATACATAATGTGTATAAAATGTTCCTTTCGATTTACATTTTATACATTAAGCTCAAAAATGACCGACCGTCTGTTCAAAATTTACAACGAAATTATTCTCAAAGGTATAGTTTTGTGTGTACATCTTTTGAAAGGTAACCTACTATAAACTGAAAAAATTATCAGCATTTTAAGACTTTCAATTTGAGGTCAATATCAGGTTGAAGCTTGAATCGGGGCGGTTAAAATCTTCCACATTAACGAATTGAATCAATTGAAAAAGACACTTAAGTGTTTAGAAAGTGTCTAAAATCTTTCGTTAGATGAACTTGAAAATTGAGGCCGAAATCGGCCCTTACCGGACCTACTCCTTTTGCCTTACAACAGGCCACCTACGGACCCCTCAAAGAGTTGTTGCAAGGGTTCTTAACGTGCAGAGAGCGTGCCACTCTCTCTACACGAGACATCGGATTTAACGTCCCCATTCTGACCGGACGTGACTGCGAACTTGATACATCCCGCACAGCCAAACGGACGCCCCACTTCGGCAAGCGTTTTACTGCCGGTCGGGAGAAGACCAAGTGACCATATTTCTATTCCCCAGTCACCCTTGGGGAGCAAAATTTTAGAAGAATGCATCATATGCAGCTATTTTCAACGTTCATTTATGTCTCGCAAGTTATATAGGGAACACCACCGGCTAAATCATTCAAACTTCCTTCATTTGCAAAAGAGTTTGACTGGATGTATAGGCTTAGGACATTACGAGATGAATGTTATCAAATCTTTCTTCGAACTTAATTTGACGCCTTACTTGGAGAGCATGCGCGAATTACTCAACTTCACAACGGATAATGCGAAGACATTTGCTAAAACATGTAAAGATCATCACGTTGCGTGGCAACTTTTACTAGTTTTTCACACAACGGCAATGAAAGAAATGGTTATTTCTAAATAAAGCCCAACACCAGAAACGTATCTAACATTTTACAAATAATTTTTATCCAACAATCCTAGATGGGAAAACTACATCTCCAAGTATTTATATTTTCACAGGCTATCATTAACCTCAGAATTGGTGTCAGGAGAAACAACAGCGACCTTGTACACAGTGCAAAATTTCACCTGAAAGAACTGTTTTATGGTAGATCTCATCCCCATTATCAAAACATCGAAATGTTTGACACACTTCAATATTATTTTATGCCAGATGATGTTCGAAATATATGGGACAGCAATATATCATATACCGTCAGTGGTCATCCATCCAAAGGTTAAGACTTGGATTTTTTTTTGGAAGAAAAAACAAGCCGTGAAGCAATTTATTCCCAGTGGAAGTATTCCCTCTGATGATACATGGTATTCGGTCTGTTGTAACTTAGATTACATAGAAAGTCTTCAGGCAAAAATTTCCTCATGGCTTGGTCCAAGAAAAAGTAATGAGCATTCTTCAAAACAGTAATGCATAGAAAACGCTGTAAACGGATTTCGACAGTCTCTACGAACATATCTCGATCTCGCAAAAGGTGATTTTGTTTCAATGAGCGGCGAAAAATTACATTCAGATTTAAATATGTTTTTAGAAACGTCAACGTCTAAGCGCATGAATTGGATTAATACCACTGTTTTGGAACAAGAACCAAGCCCCAACATTAATCAATGTGAGCCAGTTTATATTACAGAAGAACAAGCTGGTCACCTTATTTGAATTCCAAAGTCAGAGATAGTCAAACAAATTATTGCGAACCCTATCGTAGTTTTCCATAGATTCACCTGCAAGTTACCTGTCCATTTAAACTTTTGTAAGTTCTATTGTCCCATTGAACAAATACAACAGGTATTGTTCTCTGTATAGTTTATTTGATGGGACCTTTAAATTTCTTCCAAGAGAAATCTATCACTCATTGATTAATTTGCCTGACCAAAAAAATATCTTCTTTGATCACTGAAATACATGTATATAAACTCACATAAACTGCCTGTGATACAGTATTTATTCATTATCAATAATATATTTTCAATCTGTTCAATATAAGCACTGATTTAATTATAAAAAGTTTATTTCTGATTTTTTTTAACTACTGCATGCATTTATGTTTCAAAGAATTTGCATGTTTTTTGTGGTTGTTCAGTTATAAAGAATACATTTATGAAGACCTTTATTTAAACATTATCATTTCAAGTTTTTATTTATGAACAGACTAAAAACAAGCAAATTCTAATAGATAAAATGTTGAAATTTGATCAGAAATCAACTTTTAATTTTTAAATCAGTGTTTATATCAAATAAATTGAAAATGTGTTATTGATTGAATAAATACAACATCACATGCAGTTTCATAATTACTTATTTGTACATGTATTTCCATCATTGACAGTTCAATTTTTTGTTCAGGTAAATTAATCAGTGAGTGATAGATTTCTCTTGCAAGAAATTTAAAGGTCCCATTGAATAAACTAAACAGAGAACAATACCTGTTGTATTTGTTAGATGGGACAATAGGACTTACAAAAGTTTAAATGGACAGGTAACTTGCAGGTGAATCTGTGGAAAACTATGATAGGCTTCGCAATAAAAAAAAATTATTAATGAAATTTCAGATGAAGCTCTTCAAACTCGTTATACAAGAGTGCTTAATAGTCTTGATGAGGACAAAATGAAAAAAAGACATTTTTTTTTACCCTGTTACTTGAAATCCAGCTTTACACTATTTGATATATTTATTTTTACATTTTTATTTTTGTATTTTAATACCTTTTTTAAGTTTAAAGTATATTCGTAGATAGATAATTTATTGGAAATGAGCAAATGTCCCATTACCCATAGCAGTTTTCATTTTCTGTTATGAAATTCAAAATTCGGTGAATGAGGATTGAGTTTAGAAATAACATTTTAATTGGATTGACTAACATGTATTTGACATGTTTGATTTGTTACAATAATTTGTATACGATGCAAAAGAATGCAAGACAGTTAAAGTTAAATGGAGATCCATAAATATCCAAATAAAAGATAACAGACAGCATTGAGGCGGATATGATACCACGACTTCAATATTGTATTATCAAATGGATCTAAAACAGGCTAAAATGAAATTCAACATAACATTTCAATGTAAAAAATGTATATATAGCACATTATTATACTCGAGTTTAATGAAACCCAACACTATCATCTAATTAAAGATTGTTTGTTTTTTAATGTTTAATTCTGCAAATTTTAAACTTTCGAAAAAAAAACCAATCATTGTTCTTTTTGTGTTTACGTTTTTTTTTTATATACTGGTAGAAATGATGGAAAGGGATGAGTCTATTAGTTTCCAAACTTAGTGCATCTCCACCATATTCAATATGAATATTCACATTTTGTCTATAACAATATAAAATTCTTTATAATGTTTTACATAGTATCCTCTATAGTTTCATTGTTCACAAATTAATGTTTACTGAAAAAAAATAATTCATACAATGTTATTTGTAAAGGAAATGTTTTTTCCTTGGTAGGAGTCATGTGTATGTGTTTAGTTTTAATACATGTTGCATATGTATGTGTTGTGAAAACAATAACCATGCATATGTTAAGTTAGCCATTATAAAATAAATGCGTAACAGTATAAATTTGTTTGATGTCAACATGTAATGTATCAAAACTATAGTAAAATGGTTTCTTTGTTGACAGGAAATAACAAATAATGTTATCCAGCAAACTGATTCAAAGGCAGAAAGTTCAAAATGTTATGGATGTCTTTGCACCAGATGTTGGTTATACTATATATATTATCATTATTTTATTTTGTGGAATGGTAGTAACATATGTCATCTCCTATAACAGTTCTTTCATTCTATAACCAAGTGTTACTTATTACCAGCTATTGATGAAATTTTATGAACGCTGAAAAAAGATTAAATAAGCTATGACAATCACCTGGTGTCTATCATAAAATTAAGATTAAATAGCAACAAAATTATCGTATCTTTTTTTTTTCTTGCAGGCAGTGGTAAAAGAAGTTATGATGGTACAAAAACATCAACAGAATGCGTGCAGAACTATTCCTTCTAAAAGATAAAAGTGCGAGTCATGGTTGTAGTAACCACTCAAAGATATAAGGCCTCCTTATGCCATTTCAATAGGTTTACAGTTTGTGACTAAATTGATTCAGTAAAGACAGCGGATTGGAATAGGTGTACTATTTGTGACTAAAATGAGTCAGTAATGACAGATAATTTCAATAGGTTTACTAATTGTGACTAAAATGAGTCCGACATGACAGAGTATTTCAATAGGTTTACTGTGTGTGACTGAAATGATTCAGTGATGACAGAGTATTTCGATAGATTTACTATTTGTGACTTCAATGAGTTCGCAATGACAAGGTCTCAATATTTGAAGCATGAATCTGTGTGTGTGTGTTTGTTTCTTCTTCTTTGACAACAGTGAAAATCTCTTTCCTAATGGTTTTATATATTTTATTTAAGGCAAATTGTTTAGGGTTGGGCGGGTTGATACGAACATTTATAATCTGGTACTGTAAACGTCGGATGTGTTCGAAACATCAGCATCAGGAACATCTACTTACTATGGGAAGTCCCTTCAGAGACACCAATTGCAACTTACAATAGGATGTTAACATGCTGTGAAGCTGTATAATCGGCAAAACATGCGAATATTTTACATATCATTTATCATTTAATTTGATATAAATTTAGGGACTTCCTACACTTTTGAGTTTCACAGTTGCTTGTAGATGCGTTCACATGTTTTGTTTTATATGTTATACATATTTAGCGTGTGCACTATTATGTATTTATTATGTATGATAGTTGTTACATTTTATATTACTTAATTTAAAGACTAAAGTAAACAAACTACTGAACAATCTGAAATATTATCTTTTATTATAAACAAAATTTGATTTATACTATTTGCATTGAGATCTAGATTCCTATCATAACAATAGACATTCATATATGTACATGTCGTTAGGAAGACCAAGGGATGACCATTAACCTATTTAAACATAACCAACAATCAAATAATCTTGACGATCCTACAATTTGATTGTTGTCGTCTTTGTCTTTCATTGTAGTATTGTATAACACGAAAAGTCGTTTAAAACGTAGTAATATTATTAACCCATAATTTATTAAATTAATGAACTATCAAATGTATTGGGTGTGATACATTAAATAAACAAACTTGAAACTCCATAGAAGAGATTGTAGACATAGCATAACGTTGATATTCATATCACTAAATTTATCTGCTTAATTGATCGGATTTACCAAACCAATACAAAATTTAATACGAATGTTGAATAAAGTTAATAGAACGTTATTTGTTAACTGAATTTATTTAGAAGTCAACGAAGCTCAAACAATGATATAAGTTGATCTTGAACTTCTTGAATCCAATGATTCATAAATTTCTTCTGCTTTCATTTCAACCCGCAAACAAAGAGCTGATTATCATAAAATATAGTTGATGTGATCTGTAGATAAACAATTCCATCACTATTAAATACTTTCGTTATTTTATGTATATCACAATTCAATCCACGGGAATGTCCATTTAGCTTCAATGGGGTTCTGTTTTTTGTTCCTTAAAAATGTTATTCTGTTCTCCAGTTCAACAGAAAAAATATTCTGATCAATACTTGAAAAAGAATACTTGACAATTTTTTTCGAATGATCGTCGTTTAAAATGTGACGTTATTAAACAGATATAATGCCAATTAACAATGTTGAAAATGCTGATCTGGTTACAGTAGTATTTGTAATCATAGATGTTAAGAAATAAAGAAAGACTATACCAAAAAACAAAAGTTCACTTTCTTAAATAACTGACAATAAAAAGTCATATATGTATAGCATTTCATAGTTCATTTTAAACCATGTAATATGAAAACTAGAGGGGGAAAATGACTTCTTTGGACGAGAAGGGGTGAGTATGTTCTAACATGACAATAGGAATAGAAAACATCGGTCGATACGTCATAGCTGGGTAATGAATATTCATATGCTAGTCACGTGACCCAGCATCATTGGACAATGCATATAAAAATGTTTGTTCAAAGGCCAGTTTAATGCTTCTTCAGAAAAGGACTTTTGGTAATCAAAGCCAAAAGGATGTGCCTCAGTAGGCTGAACATTTATAGTGATTAAGATTGATAACACAATGTTGACTGCTGTACCCCTATTTTTGACATTTTTACCTATCGTGTCTGTTTGTTTTGTTGACGCAT
The DNA here is from genome assembly GCF_963676685.1 of Mytilus edulis. Taxonomy (NCBI): domain Eukaryota; kingdom Metazoa; phylum Mollusca; class Bivalvia; order Mytilida; family Mytilidae; genus Mytilus; species Mytilus edulis. The sequence continues at coordinate 27,829,799 of NC_092354.1, forward strand.
CGGTAACAATATAATATAATTTGATGCGACTAAATACAAATGAGAGGTTTAGCTAGCTATAAAACCAGGTTCAATCCACCATTTGTTTACATAAGAAAATACCTGTACTAAGTCAGGAATATGACAGTTGTTATCCAATCGTTTGATGTGTTTGAACTTTTGATTTTGCCATTTGATTGGGGATTTTCCTTTTTGAATTTTCCTTGAAGTTCAGTATTTTTGTGATTTTACTTTTTTTTGCCAGTGGATTGTTAAAATTATAGCCACAGAATATTGAGAATCAATAAAAAGAAAAGAAATTTATTTGTATCTTAGAATTGTTAGAGGAGTATCTTTTTAGCATTTATACAGCTATAACATAGTAAGTAGTGGGTGTTGTATAAAGATTATTTCCCTGTGAATTAAGAAGCTTATTTCACAGTCCCATTTGATCACCTTTGTCCTCTTGGTATCTTTTATCACCTTTTGACTGTCAAAAGATCACCTTTGCACATCTTTCATGACTATACAAAAGCAACATTTTGTTATCAAAATGTGAATAAAAGATAATCTTTTATATTTTTTGAATTTTTAAGATCTAGAAAAGATTAAAAAGGGTATAAAAAATGTGGTCTCTTAGCAATCTTTTGGTGAAAACACAAGATGAGTTTTCATGCAGTGTTGATAGTAAAACAACAAGATGGAGTCAGCAAACATACGGCACTATAAACAATACAAAACATTATCGATGCTACTTTTTACAGCTATAGTGACTGCACTCTGTATAGAAAACATATTCCATTGTTTGAAATGACGCAGTGTGCAACATCTAACAGAGAAGCTGCAGTATCCAACCTTACAAGTGAAAGAGCAGAAAAGTTTGATAAAAAGACGAAAAAGTGCAGAAAGAGGAAAACAATTACCTAGTGACTACTGCGACTGAGGGAAAACAAAATTGATGTATCTGAATTTTGATTTTCCACGAGCATCTGAAAAATATGGATTTGATTTAAAATCTAAAATTTAACTGTCCTTGTTCCTACCAGGAAATTGAGTTGTCTTATTTATTTTATTAAATAGGTTCGAAGGGCGCGATTTTTTGTTAAAATGAAAGTAAGTTTTATTTCGGACTCTTTTGACCTTAATGTAGACCAATTTAAAAACAGGACCAAATATTAATAAATAAATACAATAATTTTTTTTTATTATCATTTGTTTGTTGGAGTAAAAGTCAACACAGAGAGTTCCTGCACCCTGTCCCACACACGTTTTTGAAGTGTAGTTACCCTGGGATCATCTCATATTTTAATACATTTGAGTACGATCGAATGTGTATGGTGCGAATCACATTATAAACAAAGAACTCGAAAAGTGCACAGCTTGAAGAGCATGCTGGCATAGTAAAACGTAAATATACATATCACGAATTATCTGCATATCATTAAACAACTTCTTAGACCAAACAAACTGTGATATCAATGTTGAACAAAATAAAATTGTTGAATTAAAATGTTAATAGAACAATGAAGTAAGAGAGTCAATGATAACTCAAACGAAAGATATACAACTTGCATAGCCAGTGTCCTTATGAGGAGATTCGATGAACATGACTTATTCAAAGTCAGATTCCTTTCATATTGGCGTCGTTTGCGATAATGCTAATTTTTGAACTAGAATAATTTACTATTGCCTGCATTTTTATTAAATCGATTACTTCCTAAATTCAATCAGAAAGATTTATAGATGTCTGCTGCTTTAATTGCTGTTAACAAAGATCATTATATATAGTTTTGCTGGTTTCTGTACAGTAACAATTCTATCATTATTAAATAGTTTTGTTATTTCATACATTCCTCTGGATTTTAATGTTGATAAGATAACCCTGACGTTAACTGAAGATTTTTTTCACTCAGAGGGTCAATGGACGCCCATTTGATGCACGTCTAGCAAAACGAATGTCCATATAAGGATATTCGATGACGAACGTAACCAATCCAACACTTGCTTTTATTTAAACGACTATTCGGACTCTTTCTTATTTTCTTTTTGAGGAATTGACCGTTGCCAAATTGGTCATGGTCATGTTCATGTTGAATCCAATGATTTACTCGTTCATTTCTTCTGTTTTCATTGCAGCTCGATAACAAAGAGCTCATCATCATAAACTGTTTTTGGTGTGATCTGTACAGAAGCAATTTCATCACTATTTAATATTTTAGTTACTTTAGGTATATCACAAATACCTCCACTGAATCATTCATTCATGTTAAGGTTATGTTTTTGATTTAAACAAAACTAGTATTCTTACCTCCAGCTTGTGAAAAAAAAATATGGTCAACAGATGAAAAAACAAATATTCTGAATAACAATTTTCTCATCACATTAAATTGGTAATTATAAATCCGATAGATAGCGTCGAAAAACTAAAAAAAATGTTCGCAGTGAAATAAGATCAACATACTTACTACTTTTAAATTATACGTAAAATGTTGATCTCTGCCTCACCAGCTTTGATCTTTGGGGATGAGTACATTTTGGTATTAAAGAAGTTACTTGATGACATTCTTATTAAAATAAATGTCAACGTTAGGAATGATAACATCATATTTGCTCCAGATTATAAAATTGCAAAAAAAACTAACTGAAACATATAGCCAGCACAGACAGTTTGGAGTAATTATGTCATTTATATTATATGATTTTATTTAGATTTGAATAATTGTGGAAATTGGAAAGGGTTGATTTTGAGTTCTTCCAGGCAAAGTTGAGGGAGAAACACAGACTTGAACACGTAGTGTTTAATTCCTTAAAGGATCTGAATGCCAAAGTGAAATTTACCCTCTCTATATTCAACCTGAACAACAGCTAATCAATGTGATTAAAGTTAACTTGATGTACCTTTTATCTCCTTCAAAGAACAGGTTTGGATATTATCTGATAAAGCGAATGATATAAGTCGCTTCGATGATAAGCATAACTAATTCAATAATTCCTTTTATTAGTTATTGACGTCTTCCGAGTTATTTTCTTATTTTTGAATAAGAACAATTGGCTTTTGCTTGATTTAATCGTAAACCTACCAATGATTAATAAATGTCTGCTGTGTTTATGACTGCTAACAAATAGCTTGTGATCATAATATAGTTTTGCTGTTATCTGTACAGTAACAATTACTTCACTATTTAATATGTTTGTTTTTATAATGTATGTTTCATACATTCCTGTGAATGTAAAACGAATGTTGTTTAAAATAAAATTGACCTGCACTCATAGAGTCAGTGGAAGTTTGTAATTGTAATCTAACCCGATCTCTCATCGCTTCAGTTTTCTGATATGTCGCGTGGGAGATCTAACGAAACCCGCGTTGAGGTCACATGTGAATAAACTGGAAGTTGTGAATTTATAATGATATGCAAATGAGTTGACGGCCTATTCATAAGCCAATCAAAAAAGTTTATGAATTATTTGGACTGACGATTTCGTCGTAAATAAAATGAGTTACATCCCTTTACCTTACGATAAACTTTCAAGATCGTGGAAGTCTCATTTTCATTGGTCGAAAACGACAAACCTACGAACTCAAGATTAAGTTAGAATTTCATTCCAATACAATGACTAATTAACAGTGCAATATTCGCACAATGCTTATTTTAAGTACAATTGGCATGTTCGTCCACTCCGGTCCACTGAAGAGCAAGGCAACCAGAAGTATTGAAACCTCTCCCAAGGTATCCCTTGAACAGTGATGATCAAGGCTGCAGTAAATGTGTCCTAAATGCAAACTATTGACCAGAATAACATCTACCAGCGGCATTTACGACTTTACCATGTAAATATGTTCACACTTTTATTGTTTGTTAAAAAATGTTGTACTACCATACCCCATGTGGGGGCTTTAGTGAAATAAAATGTCTTATGTCTTATGTCTACTATACATCAGAATGTACGAAAAATACATATTTACCTGGTTTTTGTTAAACAAAATTGAGTCTGAAACTAACAGGACAATCAACACAGTTAAATGCAGTCATGTGGAATGCTGTCTTTCATGAACATTCAGAACTAAGTCCCCATTGTAAGTGGTTCCTTGAATGAGACATGTCCAAAGAAGAAAGAGGGGGCCTTGGCAACTCTGACTGTGCTATATGTAACACATGTAGTAACAGGCCTAAGAAATATAAACTTTACGAAGAGGTCCAGACAGGAAAAAGGGTAGAAAGCCTGCTAAAATGAATACAGGTGCTCAAGCGGCATTATCTCAAACTCATATTTCAACAAGCTGCGAGTACTTTCAGATCTGTTCATTGTGTCTTTCTGTGTCGGGATGTATAAGTACCGGGCCACGTCCTCTTGTATATTTGTCCATCTGATGAGTTAGGCCATTTTCAATTTATTTTTATAGATGGAACCAGCATCAGTTTGAGAGAATGTGAAGGAGAGAATGTGAAGGTGTGATTGTACAGCACATGGTTAGTGTTTCATTAATTTGTATATATTGATTCTTCTGTCATATCTACGAGTTTTTTGGATAGACACTGGGTTCCGTTATGAGTAAAAAGGAAACACTCTATTTATGATCAGAAAGGAAACTAGCTAGAAATAATGTTATAATATTAAATGTGTCCTTTTAGAATGACAATACCGGAGAGATTCATACACTTTCACACTACTTATTTATTGTTAAGAAATTACAAAAATGCTTGTTTTTTGCCCTCAGTTTCTAAACTGTTGCCACCTTCACCTCAACCAGATGCTCCGCAGGGTGAAGCTTTATACGACCGCAGAGGTTGAACCCTGAACGGTTGGGGCAGGTATGGACACAACATTCAAGCTGGATTCAGCTCTAAATTTGGATTGTGATTAAATAGTTGACACAGCATAGGTTTCTGACACAGAAGGAATGTGGTCTAATGAACTTTAAAAAAATATGTTTGCCTTTGAACAATTCACTATGCTGTTGAATATTAATCCTCTCAAAAAAATGTTTGAAGAAATTTTCTTTTTATTTATGAAATCTGAAATGAAAAAAAATGGCCCCCCAATTTTTTTTTCACATCCCCCTTTCCCTTATTTCAAAACTGATCTCAATTCAAATTTCTAATGAAGTTTGCAACAATAACTACTCATTTAAATACATCATAAAATATTAAAATGTAAAAAAGTGCTTGTTATTACTGAATGGTAAAGATTGTTTTAATCTATCAGTTGGTAGTAAAAGTCGTGGTGTAGTGGTTAGTGCATCGGACTACTAACACAAAGGTTCCTGGTTCGATTCCCGTTTGGGATGAAAATTTCAGGAACTCAATTTTCGGCTCTCCCTTGACACCATTTGCGAGTATGGTCTTGAGGAAACGATGATAGTCCGTCGGACGGGGACGATAAATGGCTGGCCCGTGTTAAGAGAGAGCCATATCTCTTGCACGTTAAAGACACCCTTGTAGATTTCGAAAAAGAGTAGGCTAATGCCGCTACAAGGCAGCACTCGCACCCGCAAAGTGGAAAGGGATTAATATAAGTTGTAAAACTTGTTTCCCAATCCACTATAAATAAATATGTTTAAACTAAACTAGTAAAAGTGAATATACATTGTATATTGTATAAAACAATGATTTAAGTTGATTCAACTACTATTCTGGACAAAGAAAGATAACTCCAATTGAAATCCAATTGAAATTTCTTGCTATTGCACAATATTGTGCAGTTAGATATTTCTTGCTATTGTGCAATACTGTGCAATTGAAAATATTTGCTATTGCACAATACTGTGCAATTGAAGATTTCTTGCTATTGCACAATACTGTGCAATTGAAGATTTCTTGCTATTGCTGAATACTGTGCAATTGAAAATTTCTTGCTATTGCACAATACTTAATATAATAATTTTGGATCCTGATTTGGACCAACTTGAAAACTGGGCCCATAATCAAAAATCAAAGTACATATTTAGATAAAGCATATCAAATAAGCCCAAGAATTAAATTTTTGTTAAAATCAAAATTAGTTTAATTTTGGACCCTTTGGACCTTAATGTAGACCAATTTGAAAACTGGACCAAAAATTAAGAATCTACATACACATTTAGATTTGGCATATCAAAGAACCCATTTATTCAATTTTTGATGAAATCAAACAAAGTTTAATTTTGGACCACCATTTGGACCAACTTGAAAACTAGGCCAATAATTAAAAATTTAAGTACATTTTTAAATTCAGCATATCAAAGAACCCCATGGATTCAATTTTTGTTAAAATCAAACTAAGTTTAATTTTGGACCCTTTGGACCTTAATGTAGACCAATTTGAAAACGGGACCAAAAATTAAGAATCTACATACATAGTTAGATTCGGCATATCAAAGAACCCCAATTATTCAATTTTTGATGAAATCACACAAAGTTCAATTTTGAACCCTTTGGGCCCCTTATTCCTAAACTTAGGACCAAAACTTCCAAAATCAAACCCAACCTTCCTTTTATGGTCATAAACCTTGTGTTTAAATCTCATAGATTTCTATTTACCTATACTAAAGTTATAGTGCGAAAACCAAGAAAATGCTTATTTGGGCCCTTTTTGGCCCCTTATTCCTAAAATGTTGGGACCAAAATTCCCAAAATCAATCCCAACCTTCCTTTTGTGGTCATAAACCTTGTGTTAAAATTTCATTGATTTCTATTTACTTATACTAAAGTTATTGTGCGAAAACCAAGAATAATGCTTATTTGGGCCCTTTTTTGGCCCTTAATTCCTAAACTGTTGGAACCAAAACTCCCAAAATCAATCCCAATCTTCCTTTTGTGGTCATGAACCTTGTCAAAATTTCATAGATTTCTATTCACTTAAACTAAAGTTATAGTGCGAAAACCAAGAAAATGCTTATTTGGGCCCTTTTCGGCCCCTAATTCCTAAAATGTTGGGACCAAAACTCCCAAAATCAATCCCAACCTTCCTTTTGTGGTCATAAACCTTGTGTTAACATTTCATTGATTTCTATTCACTTTTACTAAAGTTAGAGTGCGAAAACTAAAAGTATTCGGACGACGACGACGCCAACGTGATAGCAATATACGACCAAAAAATTAAAATTTTTGCGGTCGTATAATGACTATTGAATGCAGTTTAAATTGTTCGAGTTCTGTTTTAATGCACCCAGGAACACATACATCGAAAGATAATGTGTTCCATGATCCGTTGATTTAATTATTCTGCTGCTTCAAACAAAGAACTTGTTAAATGTATTTGCCGTGATTGTTACATTAACAATTCCATCAGCTTAAAATTTTTGTCATTTTATGTATAACATTTATATTTCTCTAAGCCTAAGGGACGACAATTTTCCAAATAACACTATTGCAAGAACAATATGTATAATACCCTGGGAGAAATATGGGTCGCTTGTAAGTAAGACTATATAATAGTTCTTTTTTTTATCACAATTACTGCCATGGTTCTTTATTGTGTACCATTCATTTTAGTTGAGTTATCAGTGTATTGAAAATTTAATATAAGTTCAATTTCCTACTATTTTTAAATGTAAGTTTAATTGGATTATTAGCAAATCGAAGTGTACATAGTGTTGAAGGTCTGAAGATATTAAGTTTACATCGAGTCTGCTGCTTTCCTTACAGCCAGCCATCAAAGAGCTCATCATCATAAAAAAAATTTGATGTGATTTGTACAGACGCAATTCTATCACTACGTAAAGTTTTTGATATTTTATGTATATCTTAAACGGTAAACGGACAGAAAGTCACAGAAAATAAAGTCACAAATTTGATAGGACAAAAAGTCACAAATAAATTAATGACAATTGCTTTGAAGATATAAGAGAAAGGACTTGAAATATTTTCTTTTTACTACATTTATTCATCTTTAAGTTTTGAAAGTTGCTCATAAGCCTTGATAAATGAACATTTATTAGATTTTAATCATGCAAAGGATGTATTTCTTGACACCATGAAGTCATTCAAGTACTAAGCCACTTTGACATGTTTTCATAACAATTATTTGATCATTATTGAATAAATTTTAAATACAAAGATGCTTTATATGTAAGAGATCAAGAAACATCTAATGTTTTCTTTTTCAAGGAAAAATTATCTAAAAACTGAGTTGTGACTTTTTGTCCTGTGACTTTGTGTCCGTGACTTTTTGTCTGTGACTTTTTGTCCTGTGACTTTCTGTCCTACATTCTCATAAACATTCCTCTTCGGTTACGACCATTTCACTTCATAATTAAACTCATCATAGATACCAGGACAAATTTTTATATATACGCCAGACGCGCGTTTCGTCTACAAAAGACTCATTAATGACGCTCGAATCCAAAAAAGTTAAAAAAAAAAAAAGTTAAAAAATAAGCCAAATAAAGTACAAAGTTAAAGAGCATTGAGATAAAAAAAATTCCTAAAAGTGTTGCCAAATACAGCTAAGGTAATCTATGCATGAGGTAGAAAAGCCTTAGTTTTTCAAAAAATTCTAAATTTTGTAAGCAGTTAATTTATAAATATAACAATATCAATGATAATTCATGTCAGCACTGTTTGTGCTGACATACTGGGCTTGTGATACCCTCGGGGAAATAAATCTCCACCAGCAGTGGCATCGACCCAGTGGTTGTAAATAAACTCATCATAAATACCAGAACTAAATTTTACATATAGTCCATAATCATGGGAGGGTCTAAAACGCGGAAGTGGAAAACGCGGAAGTCTTTATATCATATTATTTGTCATTTAATTGTCTTTAAGAATCATTTGACAGACTTTGACCGGGCTTTTTATATTTTTTGTGAATTTTAATTCAAAGTTGAAAATTTCACTTCAACAGTTGTGTACAAGGGTGACTTCCGGTCAACTTTTTGCCCTTTTATAGTAATATATTTATATTTTTGTTTATATCATATTATTTGTCATTTAAATGTCTTCAAGAATCAATTTACAGACTTTGACCGGGTTATATGCTTTTTCTTGAATTTAAGTTTTAATGTTCAAAAATGTGTTGCCAGAGTCACACTAAGAAAGACTTCCGGTCAACTTTTCGGTAAAAAAGCATATTTAAATAAATATGTTTTTAATTTGATCTTATAGCCTATTTTAATAGCTTTCAGAATCGGTTTTATTTATCGATTTAGCTAAAGCGGCTCCAGAGATATGAGTTATAATACACCTATTTTTCACTTCCGCGTTTTAGACCTTCCCCATAATCATTAAGTGCTTAAAACAAATTTATGACAATTCTAGTTTCAATTTCGAATCTAACATTTTAGTTGTTCGGAAGAATTTTCATTTTATGACGATTTTAAACTTTAACTACCACGATCAAAGAAAAAGCAGTTGTAAATTTTAATCCTGGTATCTATGATTAGTTTATTCACCACGTTAGAGTTTCTACGATTTTCCCACCATAGTTGGACATTCATTACGGCCCTTTTAAGAGCCCCTTATTTTTTCTTAAAAAATCTTACTTGTGCATTTTACACTATTCCTTTAACGAAGCAGTACAGTACAGGCTTATGGTTCAAATGCTAATATAACACATTCATAGGTCGGGTCGCTATTAAAAATCACACCACTCCTTGTTTCATTCGAAAAATTGCCTGGTTTTATATATAACTTGCATCGGAATTCAGTTATATAAGGTAATATATATAGATATTTATATCATATTATATAACTTGCATCGGAATTCAGTTATATAAGGTAATATATATAGATATTTTATATTAATTTTTTTACTTTTTAACAGTTGTTTTTCAAAGTTAAGTTTTTGACATTCTTGTTTAAAGTAAATTCCGAGGCTTTTGATTGGTGCAGTACACCAATTTTTATTTTCAAATTTTACCCGACTGTTTTTTAATCGACCAAGCCATATTCCTTCAGTTTTTGTTTTATTCAATTTCAAACCTGAGAGAGTACCAAATATTTCTATTAAATTAATTGCTAGAGATACATCTTTTTTTGATTGAAGAAATAGAGTAGTGTCGTCAGCTAATTGACAGATTTTCAGGGTATTACTCTTACCGTCTAATTTTATTTATAGTCCTTTTAAGTTTTTATTTTCCCTTATCTTTATTGACATAACTTCTACAGCTAGAACAAATAGTGACGATGATAACGGACATCCTTGTCGGATTCCGCGTGATGCCCTAAAACGGGAGGAAACCCATCCATTATTAATAATGCATCCTTTAATATCAGAGTACATTGTCTGAACCCACCTTATAAAATTATCTTTAAATCCAATTTTTTTAAAAGTCTCAAACATGAAGTCCCATTCTAATGAGTCAAATGCTTTTGTAAAATCAAGAAATAAAATTGCCCCATCAATTTTGAAAGTTTCAGAATAGTCTATGACATCTTGTATTTGTCTAATGTTGAAACCAATATACCTATTTTTGACATATCCTTTTTGATCAGTGTGTATAATCTTTGGTGGCAATGGTTTTAATCTTTGTGCTAAGGCCTAAGCAAGTAATTTAGCATCATAGTTTAAAAGAGTAATAGGTCTGTAATTGTCTAGAGAAAAGGGATCAATCTTTTTATAAATAAGAGATATTGAGCCAACTTTCTGAGTGTTAGATAGTTCTCTTTTTTCATAGCAGTAATTAAAAGTGGAGACTATAAAGGATTTAAGTTCATCCCAGAATGTTCTATAAAATTCCTTATTTAGTCCGTCAAGCCCGGGCGCTTTATTAAGTTTAATTTTAAAAATTGCATCAGTACATTCATCAACAGTTATTTCCCCCTCGCAGGAATTACTTTCGTAGTCAGTTAATTTCTTATATTCCTTGAGAGAATCTAAATACTTTTTAGTTGCTTCTATTTCAGGGTTTTTTGTAATAATTTGCTTCTAGTTTTAATATTTTGTCTTGATCTCTTTTAATTTGACCTTTATCATCGTATAATTGGGTTATTGTTTTTTTTACTCTGTCTTGATTTTTCCATCCCTAGAAAATATGCGGAATTTTTCTCTCCTTCTTCAACCCATTTTACCCTTGCTCTTATTTGATTCCCTTTTATTTTTTTGTTATAGAGTTTTCCTATTTCATATTCTATATTATCTATTTCCTTTAATATGTCATTATTGTTTTTATTATTGCATGTGTCAATAATATTATTTAATTCTGTTAAATTTTTTTCCAATTTGCTGAACACAAATGTATGCGTTAATAAAAAAAAAAACCTCTGTGCAGTGATAGCGAACCATTTAACCATATGGGTCAAAATCCCTAATAGGCCTTGAGATTAAAAAAAAAGTAGTTCTGATGTTACTGTAGTGATGATGAGAGAGCTAGGGGAAGATGTAGTTTGTAAGTGCTCAAAACTTGGTGTGACCACAAGACAAACATTGCTGCTTTAACTTATTGAAGGCACATGGCTGTAAAAATGGAGTATGTTGGGTAATGTATGGGCGACATAACACTGTTCGTAACAACAAATGGAAGTTTTTAACGACCTTGAATGCTCGTAAACTCTTCTAACACTGATTTTATTGCGTGAAGAAATCGTTCATGCTATTAACGACAAATTTATTTTCCATTACCTGTGTGACGTAAAAAAAATATTAGTCACAGTTTACCAGGGATCTCAATGGATGAAAATTGAACCATGGAGGAACTTTCACCATTACAAACCTTGTCTACGCTGTACAGTGTAGCGCGATCGGAAGTATTTTATCCCTCCATACAAGGAATGGTGAACATGCTAATTCATTGCTTATTTAAATTATATTTATTTGAATTTTCATTATAGAATTAGAAGTATCAATATTTTCATTTATTGCCGTTTTTAACCATTCAAATGCCAAGTCTTCACGGTCCCCCCTTAGTCGAGAATGACCAAAAGCTGTCATGAAGGTCCCCATGCAGATTTCTTTTATTTTTGGTAATTTTTATGGGGGTTAAAAATCATCTGATGTGGAGCTTATTTTTCGTGGACACTGTCAAATTCAGAGCCCATTACCGGTATGGCTGATTTGCAGCAACAACAAAACAATTCGTACGGGTTATGTAAAAGGTGAAAGAGATTTGTAAAGCAAACGTTGACAAATGAAAAGGTTTTTAATGACTTTATCTGGAAAAATTGATGCTGTGCAACATGCATCTTTCGAGTCTGAATAGAAACCGGAAACGCGGATGTATCAATTTGATTGTAATATACGAAATGAATTCGGAATTTAGATACGATATTTCTTTACTGGAAATATTTAAGTTTTTACTTTTAAACTTTTAAAGTAATTCTAAATTATCGTTACAGCAGTACTCGAGTTATTTGCGATGAAATAATATTTACTGTTTTGCGTCTTATTTTGTACTTCTTAAAAAAGGGGGATGCTGATTGCGTAAGTCAAAATAAAGCACGTGTTCGACTTGTTAAACTGTTTTCTTTGTAACTGGATTAATTTATTTATTTAATCTAAATGATCATAATCATTTGCTGAAACTTAGTTGATTACTTCGACAAATGGATCGTCTATCCTCAGATAGTATTCTCCTGTCTGGTTTGTTGATCTACCTGTACAAGCTCAGGTACAAGTAATTAGCGATCTTAATCCGGATATCCCTCAGGCGTTAAAACTGTATTGGATTATAACATAAAAAGCCTAAGGGTTATGCAATTACATGCATTTGATTATAATTAATAAAAAAATGGCGTCGGGCTACAAAAAACGATGAAGTTTTGAACGATGGCGGAAGACAATTTAACGATGGCGCAAGACAATTTAACGATGGCGCGAGTCATTTGACGATGGCGCAAGACATTTGAACGATGGCGGGGCTCCATCGTTAAACAGGCCATGGAGATCCCTGTTTACCTTGAAAAAATATGATAAATGTGTTGTTTAAAAATCCATACAGGGCAAGCTGTCCTTTTTTAGACATTTTTAAAAATTGCTAATTAGATCACCAGAAAGAAAAACAATATGTTAACATGAAAGTGAAAGTAGGTTTATATGTCAGCCCCCTTTTTTTGCAAAAAGTCCAGAGCAGTTTTGAACTATTCGTTTTATTTATCAAAATATGATAAATGTGTTGTTTAAAAATCCATACAGGGCAAGCTGTCCTTTTTTAGACATTTTTAAAAATTGCTAATTAGATCACCAGAAAGAAAAACAAAATGTTAACATGAAAGTGAAAGTAGGTTTATATGTCCTTCAAATTGTACTTTCATTTTAGTATTCAACACATTTTTCGTTTGACTGACTTTAAATAGGTTTTATTTCTAAAAAGGACAGCTTGCCCTGCATTGATGTTTTACGAACACATTTTGCATACTTTCACAAGCAAAATGATAATATAAATGCTCTGGAATTTTTTTTATAGGGGAGTGCATTTTTCTGAATAATAAGTTATAGTTGTGAATTTATGCTTTTTCAATGTCATATTCATATAGTGTGAGTAAAGACGATTATTTTGATGTATAATATATGATATAACAGATTACAGTTTGCTCCAAACAGACATTATAAACAGGCCGGGATTTTGACTTTAGAAGAACCTTAAGTTGGTGGTAGGGTGGGGCTCCGGAAAGTGCAAAGGGGGATTTTTTTTTTTAATTTCATGGTTGATTGACTTTTTTGTTTGGATGTTTTTCATGTAGATGAAGATGCATTAATTGATATATAGTCGGAAACCTTCATTTTTTTTATAGGGGGAAGGACCATTTTTTGATACTTTAGTTCAAGGCATACCGGTATATGGTGACAATGGCAGATTAAGCCCCCGCCACGCCCCCCCCCCCCCCCCCCCAATTTTTGTGACATTTTAAAAGTGTGACACTTGTCTGGGTTTTTGAAATTTCTGTATCCGCCCCTGGGTGGATTGCTATTGGGTGGAACAAAACCCTGTTATAATATAATACAATTGTACTATACTATAGTCTATAGTATATATATAAACATAGCATATTCCAAAATTCTTTTTTTTATTTGGTTCTTTGGCACATGTCAGGTCAGAATAAAGGGTTTTATGTTAGTTCCGGTAAAGGGAGCTCTGGAGGGGCAAAAAGGGGGAGCATAATTTTTTCAACTTTTTTATTTCTGGGCCGGTTTTCAAAATTCTTTTATTATTTTGATCCTTGACACATGTCAGGTCAGAATAAAGGATTTTATGTTGGTTCCGGTGGAGGGGGCTTGGAAGGGGCAAAAAGGAGAGATTAATTTTTTCACCTTTTTTTATATCTAGGCTGATTTTCAAAATTCTTTTTTTTAGCTCACCTGGCCCAAAGGCCACTTGGCGTCCGTCGTCGTCCGTTAACTTTTACAAAAATCTTCTCTGAAACTAACAGGCCAAATTTAACCAAACTTGGCCACAATCATCATTAGGGTATCTAGTTTAAAAAATGTGTCCGATGACCCCACCTGCCAACCAACATGGCCGACATGGCTAAAAATAGAACATAGGGGTAAAATGCAGTTTTTGGCTTTTATCTCTGAAACTAAAGCATTTAGAGCAAATCTGACATGGGGGTAAAAATGTTCATTAGGTTAAGATCTATCTGCCCTGAAATTTTCAGATGAATCAGACAATCCGTTGTTGGATTGCTGCCCCTGAATTGGTAATTTTAAGGCAATTTTGCAGTTTTTGGTTATTATCTTGAATATTATTATAGATAGAGATAAACTGTAAACAGCAATAATGTTCAGCAAAGTAAGATCTACAAATAAGTCAACTTGACCAAAATGGTCAGTTGACCCCTTAAGGAGTTATTGCCCTTTATAGTCAATTTTTAACCATTTTTCGTAAATTTTTGTAATTTTTTACAAAAATCTTCTCCTCTGAAACTAACAGGCCAAATTTAACCAAACTTGGCCACAATCATCATTAGGGTATCTAGTTTAGAAAATGTGTCCGATGACCCCACCTGCCAACCAACATGGCCGACATGGCTAAAAATAGAACATAGGGGTAAAATGCAGTTTTTGGCTTTTATCTCTGAAACCAAAGCATTTAGAGCAAATTTGACTTGGGGGTAAAATTGTTTATCAGGTCAAGATCTATCTGCCTTACAATTTTTAGTTGAATCGGACAACCCGTTGTTGGGTTGCTGCCCCTGAATTGGTAATTTTAAGGAAATTTTGCCGTTTTGGGTTATTATCTTGAATATTATTATAGATAGAGATAAACTGTAAACAGCAATAATGTTCAGCAAAGTAAGATCTACAAATAAGTGAACTTGACCAAAATGGTCAGTTGACCCCTTAAGGAGTTATTGCCCTTTATATTCAATTTTTAACCATTTTTCGTAAATTTTTGTAATTTTTTACAAAAATCTTCTCCTCTGAAACTACTAAGACAAATTTAACCAAACTTGTCAACAATCAATATTAGGGTATCTAGTGTAAAAAATGTGTCTGATGACCCCGCCCGCGAACCAAGATGGCCGACATGGCTGAAATATAGTACATAGGGTAAAATGCAGTTTTTGGCTCATATCTCTGAAACCAAAGCATTTAGAGCAAATCTGATGAGGATAAAATTGTTCATTAGGTCAAGATCTATCTGTCCTGAAATTTTCAGACCAATCAGGCAACACGTTGTTGGGTTGCTGCCCCTGAATTGGTAATTTTAAGAAAATTTTGCAGCTTTTGGTTATTATCTTGAATATTATTATAGATAGAGATAAACTGTAAACAGCAATAATGTACAGCAAAGTTAGATCTACAAATAAGGCAACATGACCAAAATTGTCAATTGACCCCTTAAGGAGTTATTGCCCTTTATAGTCAATATTTTACAATTTTCATAAATTTTGTAAATTTTTGTAAATTTTTACAAAGTATTTTCCACTGTAACTACCCGGCCAAGTTCATTATGGATAGAGATAATAGTAAGGAGCAAGAATGTTCAGTAAAGTAAGATCTACAAACACATCACCATCACCAAAACACAATTTTGTCATGAATCCATCTGTGTCCTTTGTTAATATGCACATAGACCAAGGTGAGCGACACAGGCTCTTTAGAGCCTCTAGTTTATTTCTGTGCAGATTTCCAAAATTTTGTTTTTATTTTGTTCCTTGGCACCATGTCGGGTCAGAATAAACGGGTTTATATTGGTTCTGGTGGAGGGGGCTCAGGAGGGGCATTTGTTCAATATATTTCTAGGCCGATAATGTTCTGTTATTGCTAAAAGATATCTGATTAGTTGTATAAGATATCTCATAATGTTCCTGAGATACCTAATATATTTTATAAGATATCTCATAAATTTTATAAGATACCTTATAAAACAAATATATTAAATGTAAATACAGCTTGCCATAAATCTTATATAATTTCTTTTTTTTTTTTTTTAAATATCTTAAATATATTTCAGAAAATGTGAGATATCTTGAAGTATTATAAGATATCTTATACTTTAGTCAATAAGGTATTGGATTATCTTTATAAGATGTCTTATAAACAATTTTGAATAAAACATCTGATAAAGTATAATTTTGAAATCAATTTTTTTCAGACTTGTGTGTGCATTCACACCAAATTAAATTGAAAGAGTTGTTTAGATTATGTGGTCAAGGGGTCAAACAAGAGAGTAGTTGTGAAAAAACATGCTTTGCTACCGAATTGCTGCAACGCCACAACATTGATATCTATTTAGACAGCACAAGTATTCATCCAATTCAACTATGTAATGCATGTAGATGTTCCTTAAGACGATATCGAAACACACCTACTAAAAAAAGGAAGATTTCACAACAGCATGATACACCAGTGACATTTGTGGAACACTCACATAACTGTGATTTATGCTATCCAGACTGCAATGTGGATTCATTTTCAGACCAAACCCCTTTATCGAAGGTAGATAAAATTTTCACAGAATTTAAAACACTTTCTTTTGACGAAAAGAAAGACTTGTTGCAAAAACAAATTGACAATGTCAAAGAAGAAATTGATTTGAAATAAAAAATAGAAGAATTTAAAGGACTGCATCCATACAATGATAAAACCTCACTTTCAAAATTTGATCTAAAGGAATACTTTGATTGCTTTGACGATTTTATTGTAGAACTACTATTTTGGTTGTTTGGAAAATCAAAAGTTATGAACAGTTTACCAGAATCAATCACAGTCATGGAATGTATGTATCGTCTGTTTGATAGTTCATTTAAAGGCCAGTGGTCATTTTTACAAAACATTGTTATTTTCTCAGCTTCAAAAAACAAAAATGTCTGCAATATCTTTGGAACTTCTGTACCAGCAGCCAAATTTTCCACACTGTCAAATTTTTTATCAGATATTGAAAGCACAGAAGAAACTCCTTGCCCAGAAGGAGATGTCATATTTATGTTTGACAATGAGCAAGTAATTGGACGAAATTGGAACATCAGGGTAAAAAATCGAATCAAATCCTCAATTATTACAAATGTTGCAGTAGCTGCTGTTCATAGCCATGATGATACGGAGAGTATTCAAACAGTAGAAGAACTGATGCCCGGGAAATGGTTAAAATCAGCAGACAACGAAGATACAATATTAAAGTTATGTGATGAAACTCTCAAGGAAGAAGTTGATGATCAAGACAATGATACACCTTTTTTTGAAAAATTGAAAAGCGTTCATTATGAAGAGCTTTATCGACAGATAGACTTTGTCATTAATCTAACTGAAGAACAGTTGTATCTAGATGACAAAACAGGTAACTTTATGGACAACATTGACCAAATTGTTAAAGAGTTGGAAGAATTAAATGAGTCAGTAGGATGTCCTAAATGCAATTAATTGCTGGAAAAGAATAAGAGGAAATGTCCAGTTTGTCACATTCTTATGTCAGAATATAGAAAAAATCAAGAAGTAGCTCAAAAAGAATCTGAAGAGGAAGAAAAGTCAAAGAAATGTACAGCAAAATTATACGAGAAAAGAAACAATAAGGGGCTTAATGAAGACAAACAATCATTAGAGTCTGTTTATCGATATGAACATATTACTAGCAATCATATTTCTGAGGGTGTTGATGTAAGTGTACTTGACCCGGTTCTTGCTAATCCGAACTCTATCGAAAACATTCTCTATGTTTTGCGGCATATTGGTAAGAAAGCGGGCATAAAGCGATATGTTAGTTCTGGTAAGAGATATTGGACAGTCATTTGCTGTGATGGGCTTCCTCACAGTTTAGTTAGAAGGCTTATTGAAGAATATCTACATTGTTCTGAATGTGATGTTGGTTGCCTTGGTATAAAAGAAATGGAAAAACATGCTAAGAAAGTGCATGGAGGTAAAGTTTCATTCTACTACGAGTTTGATTGGGTTTTATTGTTAACTGGTGATGGACACTACGAGATGAACCTAGTTAAAAGTTTTATGGAACTAAATTGGGAGGTTTTCATGAAAAACTTTGCCCAAAAGATGGGATGGATAAGTGAAGCTGCACAGAAATCGGCTAAGAAATGTTCTGACAATCACAAAGCATGGCAAATGATCCTGACATTTCACATTGGCACAATGTGTGAACTTGTTATACCATATGTAGCATATAAAAAGGGAAGAAATGAAAACCCATCGGCAGAAGGATATTTAACTTATGTGAAGAAACAAGGATATAATTCCAATTATATGTACCTTTTTGAAATGATTTGCAAGTATACTCAGGGAATAGTAAATTTTCGAATGGCTACAAGGCGGAACAATTGGACCCTCCTACAATCTGCAAAATGGATGACTAAGGAACTGTTCCATGGTCGGAGTCATCCCAAGTACCAAGACATTGAGATATACGACCAATTTGTTCAGCATATTATGCCTGAAAAGGTTAACAGTTTGTTAGGTTAAATGCTACTATGTCAAAAACAGGACACCCTAGCAAAGGTCAGGGATACGACTTTATTTTAGAGGAAGAAAACAAATCTTTTAAGATATGGTTGAAGAGGGGAACTCCGACAGACAAAATGTGGTTCAGCACATGTAGAAATTACCAGTACTTGAAGCAAATAAGGGATCATGTGTTCTCACAAATTAAATCTCAAAGTATCACAGATGGTAGAAATATAAATCTTGATGAAGAAATATTCGAATGGAGGTTACAGCTAAGGAAAACAGGTTTCCTTTACAAATATGTTGCCTTGACATCCATATCTGGAGATATCCTGTGTCCAGATCTTTCAAAATTCACCTCAGATGCAAGCAGAAAACGATCATACCGAATTTTAGACATGCTTCTTCAACAGGAACCGCCATCTGATCCAACACTAAATTTCCCTGTATATGTTACTTATGCAGAGCAGGCAGAATACTCATCATTTCATAACTTGTGCATTAGAGACATTGATGTAAAGATCAAGGATGGTTTGGAACGTATCCAAGATGAGGAAGCTAAAAAACAATGGAGGAGTTTTTTCAAACAACAATAAAAAAGAAGAGGTGTTTGAAGGAGGACCATTTACATGTGCTACAAACAGTCAATGAAATAATAGAAAATCAAACCGAAATGACTATCCAACAACCTGACTGTAATGATAATGATAATGACGTTCTAGATGAGGGATTTTCTGTTTAATTAAGTGGTAAGTGAAAATTAACTATTTATAAGTCTTTTTTTTTTTAATTATTTCAGATTTCGGAAAAGAAAATACTCCACAATCAATGCCAGTACCAGAAGATCATTTGTATCCCCTCATTTTTGATCATCTTGACATTACAGACATTACAGATATCACAGATATTGCTGGAGTCCATGGTGATTTATTACACCCCCGCTTATTTAATCAGTTCATAAAATTATAATATAAAGATATTTGTTTGAGTAATCAATGGTAATAGTTACTAGAAAAAATACATTGACGTTTTTCTGAACAATTTTATTATCAATAGAAATTTATTGAAAAATGCACAGATCTGGGAAAACGCAACAAATGCAGCGATATGCTCAAGAGAACAAACTAAGTTGAAAATGGCAATCATAAAAATATAAAGCAGAGACAAATTGGTCACAATGCACATTCACCACATGCATCTTAAATTTTCCTTGAAAAATCATAAGGTTTTTATTGCTTTTAAGCGGGATATTAAGGTATCACAATTTCCATCTTCGCTAGCCAAGGGTTCCAATTCCACCTACTCCTCTTGTAGGAGTGGACAGATTAGAACCCTTGGCTAGTGAAGATGCACAAGTGCAGGATATTCTGATCTCATTTCATTGCTAACTTTATTTTTGTTTGGGGATTTGAGGTTGCAGATTCGGAGGAAAAATGTTTTGACCCAATCATCACAAGAAATTTGAAATATTTTGCAATCAACTTGGAAGTTATAAATCAGTCCTATCTTATTATAATTCTATTTCAGTTTCATCAGAATTGGTACATAGTTCCAGCAGTGCACATGTAGAAGCTTCAACATGTTCAATAGGTAATATATTTAAAGTCAAAATTTTCTAAAACTGTGAGTCTGTCAAAAAAAGAATGATTAATATAGATTTTCTTGTTTGTATTCTTTTTGAGACAGAAATTATCTATGAGGGACAATCTTCCACAATATTCATGCAATGATCCTTTTATTGTATGGGAATATATTGCACGCTATATATTTAACATTGACGTCTATACAAAAAAACAACATATCAACAGTGATAGCCAAATTATTTGATTACAAGAAAAAAATTACTTTTAGCATGTTACACTTTCATAACGAAAATGCTCAACTCTGATTTTAGTTCTGCATTTTTTTATTTTGAAAATATACTGTGAAAGTGTTATTATTTTATTTGACAGGTAGCATCATCACACCACCACCATCCTCATCACATTCATCATATGCTGATCATGATTATGATCCATCTCTTAGAACTGTCCCCTGTACTTCCAAAATTGGGTAAGAAGAACTGTTTTAAGCATCATATCAATGTGCAATACAAGCAGACTTTGTGCTCAAGGAAAAACATACATTCGAACTCCTATAAAAACCAGGAGTGAACCCAGGTGCTTCGGAAGGGTAAGCAGTTCCTGCTCTGTCAACAGCACCCGTCGTGAGGTTAACAAAGTCAATCCGATATGTGTCACAATCAGGATAGGAACAAGACATGTTTATGACAATGGAAGCATGTATAATGTCATTTGTGTCACTGTTACATTGTAACGGTCAAATAATTCGTGATGACGACCGTAAAACTTCCGCAATGAAGAAGCCAGCCATTCCCTGACAAAACCCTGACTGAGCAGTTTTTGTGATAACAGCAACCCTCTCTCTAGAAAGTCATGATAAGTAATACATGCTCTAGAGTGACGGATAAGCTGAGAAATGTAAACACCATATGCTGGTAAAGCTGGTATGTTGCCACTAAGGAAAGGGAAATTGACAATGGGAAAGTTGAAGTCATCACACTTATTGTATAACTTAGTTATGAGATATCCCTCGTGGTCAGTTTCGAGAAATAAATCCAAATATGAAGTTGACTTTGGTGTGTCTGTTGTGTCCTTAATTTCAAGTTCAATAGGATACTAGTAGACAGATGAGATGTTAAAAGTCTTGAAATCTGTTGTTATTCAAGGACAAACGTCATCTATGTAACGGAAAGTGAAATTAAAGGATAGGGCTAGTTTCTACCCAGCTAACAATTTTACGTCATAATTACGTCGTGACAATGTCATGTTTTCGTCGCATTGACGTCAGGTTATTACGTTGTATTTACGTAAAAGTGTATGGTTTTCTTGACGTTGTCACAACGTCGTACATTAACGTTGTGGTGACGTAAATTTACGTTTCTACAACGTTATTCCTGACATTACAACAACGTTTATATCACGTTATGTCGATGTTGTCACAACGTCATACATCAACGTTGTGGTGACGTAAAATTACGTTTCTACAACGTTATTCCTGACATTACAACAACGCCGTTTATATCACGTTATCGCAACATCATACATTAACGTTGTGGTGACGTAAAACGTAAAATTACGTTTCTACAACGTTAATATCACATTATGTCGACGTAATATACTTGCACTTTTATATTATGCTTTATAATTGGTCAAAAAATGATCGTATATACACACACATAGTATCAACTGTGTTTGG
Source organism: Mytilus edulis (assembly GCF_963676685.1). Taxonomy (NCBI): domain Eukaryota; kingdom Metazoa; phylum Mollusca; class Bivalvia; order Mytilida; family Mytilidae; genus Mytilus; species Mytilus edulis. The sequence goes on from NC_092354.1 coordinate 27,851,786, forward strand.
GACCATGAGGTGACCCCTAGATGATATATGTTGGTGTTATTCTCTGAAGGAATTCGTATATTCTGCATCATCATCTTTTTTTTGTGTAGCTTCAATCGAATTACTGTTTCAGCAATTGTGATATAACAGAAATGAATCCTAGGGCCATCTATAGCTGGGTGGCTGCCTATTCGTATGCAGTTCTTGATAGTACTTGTAAAAATAATATGCATTTGTCATATATGTTACTCTATAACAGGGATGTTGCCCTAGTCTCTTTAACCCGTCTTTAATTGCTGTCTATACGATATGGGATTTGCCCATTGTTGAAGGCAGTACATTGACCTCTATAGTTATTTTCTGTGTCGTTTGGTCTCTTGTGGAGAGTCTCGTTGGCAATCATAGTACCACATCTTCTTTTTTTATATTCAATTTATTTCATCGTAGTATACATTTCTCATTAAGCATGTTCACGTTCTGAATATAATATCTGGCTAGCTAAATACCCACCCATGAAAGTTATAAAAAAAAGTTTATGAAAAGTAAATAATGCCTGCAAATGTTTGCACCTGTCCTAAGTCAGGAATCTGATGTACAGTAGTTGCCGTTTGTTTATGTAATTTATACGCGTTTCTCGTTTCTCGTTTTTTTAAAATTTTATATAGATTAGACCGTTGGTTTTCTCGTTTGAATGGTTTTACAATAGTAATTTTGGGGCCCTTTATAGTTTGTTGTTCGGTGTGAGCCAAGGCTCCGTGTTGAAGGCCGTACATTGACCTAAAATGGTTTACTTTTTTTAAATTGTTATTTGGACGGAGAGTTGTCTCATTGGCACTCACACAACATCTTCCTATATCTGTATATCAACAAGTGAAGAATTGATCGTTAACTTTGTTTATTTTAAATGTTCTCCTGGGTCCCTGGTAGTGGTATTTCCGGAGCTGCTGCAATTATCCTCTTAACAGTTGGTTCCTGCAATGACAATACAAAAACTTATTTGTACAAAAAGTTAAATTGTAATTATTCTAGGTCAAACATTATTGCAAATAAATACTAGATCTATGTAGCTGTGTGTAAGACGTGGCTTTCCAAATCTCCTTGAAAAACACATAAACCACATAATTATATATTCAGTTAAATTTAATGTAACCCATAATTTATTGTCCCAAAAGAGTATCTTGATCTTCACAATGTTAGTTACAAATGCATATCTATAAGGCCACCCTTAAAAAATTGTTTGTTTGGCATTGCCGACCCACACTATCAGCAGGTGGGTAGGTAGGTAGGGATTTTTTTTTTTTTACATTTAAAAGCTTTATACATGTAAATCATGAAGTCTCTAGATCAATGTTGTCTAAAGCATTGCAGCATTGTTGTGTGTACAGAACAAGACAAAATTTTAGGCCTAATAACAATTTCGTACTGAATTAAAAAAACAAAACAACATAGAATACAAACAATAATAATTTTGGGAATATTCCAATATAGGTTGCACTATACGGGGAAATAAGGATATTCTTACCTTATAGCGTGTTCCGCCTGGTTTTGGTGGTGTATGTTTTAGGGTTTCCCCAATCAATTCTTCAATATCTGATGTCCTTGCTGAGGGGTACATGTAGTTCTTCATGTAAGACTCTACAAAAATTGACATTGATAAAATTTGCATAGTGATATTAAATATAATTTTAAAATAAACCGTAGACTGTCAGGGAGCAACAATTTAACTTCAAGGAGGGTCATGGCTTTTGCTTGAGTCAGTGAAGTGCAAACAATTTTATTTAATTTTTCAACGATATCAATCAAATTATTTTTTTAAGAAATTAAGTCTAACACTATAAGGTATGGGTGGAATCTGGATTCAGAATATGTTTTGTCCTGTACTCGAACAGAATATTTTGTTTCATCAATTTGGAAATCTTAAGAAAAAACTCCATGACCCCCCCCCCCCCCCTTTTTTTTTTATAGTTACAAAAAAAAAATGTAAATGGTGGTTCCCTAATTTCAAAGGCAAATTCGGTATTTTCATTAAATATTTATGAGTTTGAAGCTATAATATTGATTTTGTTAGATGGCATAATGATTTATCATTTATCAAATTAAATACACAGCTTTTTTACATTTTTTATTACTTTTTACATTATGACATATTCCAATCTTCATTGTGACTGATATATCTTTTTAAACTCCACAAAGAACCGGTAAAAAAACCAAATTCACAGTATTGTCAGCGCCGGCAAAATAGCCATTACTTTTGAATTATGCTATAGCTATTTATAGCTTGCTTTTAATCGAGATATTATAATCATATCATAACTACTGTTTCACCGGCAAATAAGCCACTGCCAAAATATAAAAAAACAAGAGTGCACACGCTGAAATGTCTCGCCTTCTATACTAATCATTGATATTATGTTGATAGTCCTAAGTATAAAGCTAAGCTTTATTACAACTGTCACATAAACTTAACATTAACCAAGATAACTAAACAAAGACCAATGAACCTTGAAAAAGAGGTCCAGGTCAGATGAACCATGCCAGGCAGACAGGTACAGCTAACAATGCTTCTATACAACATATATAGTTGACACATTACTTATAGTTTAAGAAAAATAGACCAAAACACAAAAACTTAACACTGTGCAATGAACCGTGAAAATGAGGTCACGGTTAAATAAAACCTGCTCGACTGACATAAAGATCATAAAATATTTCCATACACCAAATATAGTTGACCTATGGCATATAGCATTAGATAAAAAGACCAAAACTCAAAAACTTAACTCTGACCACTGAACCATGAAAATGAGGTCAAGGTCACATGACATCTGCCCGCTAGAAATGTACACTTAACAAACATTCCATACAACAAATATAGTAGACCTATTGCATATGGTATGAGAAAAACAGACCAAAACACAAAAATTTAACTATAACCACTGAACCATGAAAATGAGGTCAAGGTCAGATGACACCTGCCAGTTGGACATGTACACCTTACAGTCCTTCCATACACCGAATATACTAGCCCTATTGCTTATAGTATCTGAGATATGGACTTGACCACCAAAACTTAACCTTGTTCACTAATCCATGAAATGAGGTCGAGGTAAAGTGAAAACTGTCTGACAGACACGAAGACCTTGCAAGGTACGCACATATCAAATATAGTTATCCTATTACTTATAATAAGAGAGAATTCAACATTACAAAAAATTTGAACTTTTTTTTCAAGTGGTCACTGAACCATGAAAATGAGGTCAAGGACATTGGACATGTGACTGACGGAAACTTCGTAACATGAAGTATCTATATACAAAGTATGAAGCATCCAGGTCTTCCACCTTCTAAAATATAAAGCTTTTAAGAAGTGAGCTAACGCCGCCGCCGTAGCCGCCGCCGGATCACTATCCCTATGTCGAGCTTTCTGCAACAAAAGTTGCAGGCTCGACAAAAAAATCTATATTTAACGAGAAGACCTCATTTTTGGTGTCGCTTCTCTCCTTTCCACAATAAATTAATCAACACGCCTCTGTGTCCTATAGGTACAGTGCATAGTCGCATTTGTCATCCATTCATATGATTATTCAGATTGAGTTATTTTGGGAGAAAAACGAGAAAAAAGGCATCTGGATAATGTCCCGTCATTGGACAAAATTTTAAGTCAGATTAGACTTCCGGTTTGCGTTTTTCTGTATACTTTGAACATACATATACAAAGAATAAAGTGTATTTTCAGAATTCTATCTGCTATCATTTTGAAGTTTACTATCCACGGCGGTTATAGAGTTTATTAAATAGAGAGGGTCTGTATACTATATCAATGACCACCATGGATCTAAGTAAACTTAAAATTGAAAGTAAATACACTATATTTATATAGTAATGAATGTTCATAATATACAGATAAGCGCTAAAAATATTCATGTGAACTTTTGATACCTTTTCTGAAATTCTCCAGTCATTAAATCTTTTACAAAATTCATTGATTACAAAAAAAAAGAAGATGTGGTATGATTGCCATGTTCAGACAACTCTCCACAAGAAACCAATATGACACAGAAATTAACAACTACAGGTCACCGTACGACCTTCAACAACGAGCAAAGCCCATACCGCATACTCAGCTTCAAAAGGCCCCTAACTGACAATGTAAAACAATTCAAACCAGAAAACTAGCGGCCTTATTTATGTACAAAAAGTGAACGAAAAACAAATATGTAACACATAAACAAACGAAAACCACTGAATTACAGGCTCCTTACTTAAATGTTCATAACATACTAAATGAAAACTATGTTCATATTGAAATTGATAGAAAACCAAAAATTGGGAATTTTGGAAATAAAGGAGGAGGGATAAAAAAAAAAAAAAAGCATTTTCCTGTCCCAAATAACCTATATATATGACTTATGATACTTTTGCTGAAATTCTCCAGTCATTCAATATTTTACAAAATTCTTCCAACAACACTTTACATACATTAAACTACGCTCTGAATGCCCGCGATTTCGCGGGTGTGTTCTAGTATAATTGAAAATTATGACCATAAATGTATGTTTTACATTTACAAATTTGCCATATATATGTTCCAGACCATTGAGTATTTGGACCGTACGAGTGCGGTCCGGACCGTATATACGTATACTCGTACGGTCCGACCATACGCGTGCGGTCGGACCGTATGAGAATACGCGTATGGTCCAGTACGAGCTGACCTAATGTTATTGGATCATATGGTTTACATTTAGACAACCATTATCACAATCTTTATTTTTAGTATTACAAATTGTTATTATTACAATTAGATGGACATATTTTTTTTGCGTTGAAATGTGTGCGGTTCATGCATGTTCCCTTGCATTTACATTTTTGTTTCTAAAATTGCTAAATAGTATCCTCCCACATTATGTTTTCTTCAGATATCTTCAATTTCAGTGATCATATAATAACTCAATTAATGTATATCCTGGTCGACATGTTAAGACATACAAGAAATGGACAGATTTATTTAGCGCGAATTTTTTAAATAATTAAAATAAGTTTTTATTTCAATTACAATTATATTAGTTCTACCGTATGAGTATTTTGAAAAAGTAAGCATCCGGTCCAAAAACTCATAGATACAGTCTGGAACATATATTATATAATACAGATTAATCGTTGACTATTTATTCAGTCATTATATACATATAATAATAATAATTAAAGGAGTAGTGGTATGATGTTTTGGTAAATTATATTGTCCCTTGCAAAAATAAATAATTATAGATAATAATTTATTTTATTAAAGTGTCACATACTCGTCTACTGATGTTATACATACAGATAATATTATATAATATACATTGCACAATAGTACTAAGATAAGACAAATACCCAGCCTACATAGGCTTATGAGACACTATATATATACAAATATATACCTATTTAACAAATACAAATTATATATATACAAATATATACCTATTTAACAAATACAAATTGTAAAACATAGATAAATGTCAAAAATGTTTAAAATTATCCGGATTTTTCAAATAATGATAAAAATTAAAATATGTAATTAAAAAAACATAACCTTAATTTAAAAACAGAAATATAAATATAAAAAAGAAGATGTGGTATGAATGCCAATGAGACAACTCTCCGCAAGAGACCAAAATGACACAGAAATTAAAAACTATAAAGTTGATTTTTGTAAAAAAATCTTTTGTATTTATTCATACTAAATTTTTATCAGTTCTTTAGTTTATGAGTTCAATGCACAAGACTTTATATTGTAAATACACTTCGAGTTATTTTCAAGGTATGCCATCACTGTGTCTGTGTATAAAGTTAACATGACATGGCAAATACATACCACTGATAGCTCGCTATCCTGACCTCAATTAGAATCAAATTAGCTACACGTGTCTAAGGTTTCTGCAGACGAAATTAGCAAAAGTTTTTTGTAAAAATAATTTATAAAGCAAGAGTACAACAAAATTTAATTTCATATCTATCATGTCTCTCTTCTAAAATGGTTTTATGTATTACATCATGCACGTGTTGTAAAACCAGAATAGTGGTGCGATAAATTATCGGGTTTTCTACATGCTGATATCGTAAAAGTATCAGCCCCGAGGCACAATGTGAACCTTTTTGATAAGCGGCTGATATTTTCCGACATATATACGAAGAAAACCGTAAGAAGAAAAAACAACAGTTAAAAAATACAGATAAATGTACTTACGTTGGATCTTAGTGCAGTGGCTTGGTGAATGGCGTTTATTTTGAATATGACGTCATCACTTAAATAGCGTCACAACTAAAAGCCATAACAACGGAACCAAAATCGGAAACGTTACGGTATTTCCGTATCTTTTTTTAACATGAATAATTCGTACAGACTTCGTCCCCTTTCACAGGTAATGGCTGCCTCATATCAAATATTGTTCATTAGTTCTACCAATACAAACAAGACAAATTAAATCTAGTACATAAAAAAAGAAGAACTTTTGCTATTGTAAATTTTAGGGATGTCGACAATTACGTTGCTACAATGTTTTAATTACGTGATTTATTTGATCGATGTTCAGTACATATTGCAATTATTTTTTATTATTTTTTTTTATTATTACGATGTTTTATTGATGACAAAAACATGGTTCCTCTTTTACAATAGCGTAAAAATCAACTTAACACTTTATCGACCAAAAATATGACGACGTTGCTATAACGTCACATATACGTGACAGATGCGTCGCAATATGACATTGCAACAACGTAATATAAACGTTATTAAAAACAATAATTACGTTGTCCTGACGTCGGTTCTACGTCGTATCTGACGTGACGTAAAATTGCATTCTCACAACGTTGCAACAACGTCGTACTAACGTAACGTCAGCCATGACCTTCCAGCGACCAATACATAACGTCGCAAGGACGTCATGTGTTTACTGGGTACTTATCTACATGTTCACATAATTGATGCAATTAATTGTTAAGAAAAGATGATATAATATCATTAACCCATGTTAAGATCTGGATTTATTTATTTTTTTACAAATACAGGTTTTTGATATTTTTTACAACTAAAGGTTCAAGACAGCCTGAATCACTCATCTTTTCTGTAAAATGTTCTGAAATAAAGTTATTGGAATGAAATAATATGATTGATTTTCACTATTTTTTCAGGATCTCCAACAATGATAGGTGATCCTATAGTAGAACCACTAGCAGAGATTCATGTAGATGAAAATGAAAAAGCTGGCATGTCAAAAGGGAAGCACTAAATTAATTCCTAGTTCTTCGGATTCACTAGCTACCTAAATTTGAAGATTGTGAAAAAAAAACCCATTATTTTGGCCTTTTACATTTTCTTTGAGGTTTTTCCCTTCATTTCACAACAATTTACACTTTGAAAAATAAAATTGATCACAGGTGGTCATGTTTAAAATACATGATATACTTAAGTTAGCTTGGTACTAAAATGAAATAATCCCTAAATATTAAACAGGTCCTGTCCAAATACATTTTAGCGACATAAGTAAAATCTAGCAAAAATTGTGATCCAGTACTTTCACAGTATGATGTTTATTATTCTAATAATATTTGTTTGTAACAATGGATGTGATTGGCTATCCTTTTACTAAAAATTCACGATTGTCTTGCCGTAACTAAGCTGCAGCCTTTCACACAGCCACCATTTTGAAATGATTAAATCCAAATGCAATATTTCTGCCACTTTGGCAAAACAAATGAATTTCATACTTTGAATTATACCTTTTGTGAGATTTCATGAACATTTGAAGCTACGTGTCGCTAGGTAAACTCAATTTGCGACAGCAAAGCTTAAAATACAATACAATTATCTTCCCAGTTTGCATAATTATCTCCCATTTGCCAGAGTTGTCTTTCATTACTATAGGTATATTGTATAGAGGAGACTTTTCTCTATATAAGCTAGTATTATTTACGGTTACCTACTGAAAAGAGAAGATAACTCTGCAAATGGGAGATAACATATGTTAACCGAAAAGAGGGAACAGCTAAATTAAGCTTTAGTTTATTATCTCCCTTTGCTGTTTTAATGAAATACCAGAATATCTTTGTCATCCTTTCTCTGTGCATATCGCAATCTGGTGAATAAACTAAATAAAATATTGATGCATGCATTGCCATATTAACGTTTTCTGGTCTGTGCGTCCGTTCGTCCGTCTGTCCTGTGTCAGATATTTTCGGTCAAGGTAGATTTTGATGAAGTTGAAGTCCAATCAACTTGAGACTTAGTACACATGATCCCTATGATATGATCTTTCTAATTTTAATGCCAAATTAGAGTTTTGACCCCAATTTCACGGTCCACTGAACATAGAAAATGATAGTGCGAGTAGGGCATCCGTGTACTATGGACACATTCTTGTTTTACTTTCTTTTAATGGTCCAATAAAAATCTACAGTAGATACATATCAAAGGAATTTAAACATTTTTATACACAATTTTTCAGAAGTGTTATATAATATGATAAAGATGCATTTCACAGAAATAACCAAGATAGAGACATTTAAGGTAAATTATGACAAAGGGGGATAGCTAAAACATATTTGGACCGAACCTGTTAAATATGTCTTTCTATTTTTCAGATACCAAAAGAGATGGAAGAACTGGGCGGTTTGCCGTTAAATCTGGGACGCCAGAACAGATGAAAAGAAGGAGACAGATGGCTGACAGAAAAACATTTATTAGAAATGTGGACTCCCTAATGGAGAAGGTTACAAAGTTTGGGGAGGATCATGATGAGTCAGAATATTTCTTAGTTGTGAAGCACAAAAATGAGGTGCATTATACTGGCTCTACAAATTTACTTGATAATTTTAAATCAAATAATGTTATAATGTCATTTAATGATACAATGTTCCATGCTAATCAGGAATCTATAATTCAAAGGCTAAATAAAGCCAAAATACTGAAAACTGCAGTGCAGCCATCCCCAACAAAAGGTCCTGATCAGATGGGATTTCTGCCTGGACAAAATGTCAGACAATCCCAGCTGATCAACCTACAGCTGCTGGATATTCAGTCACCTCCTGAGGAAGATCATGTCAGCGTACAGTCAATGAAGAAGAGAATATTTACTAGAAAGAAAAGACAATTACAAAAACCCAAACCAGTAGAAGTGGAAGGAAGTAATAGAGGGAGATGTAGGGGAAGAGGGAGAGGGAGAGGTAGAGGGCGATGTAGAGAGGTTGACTAAATATCCAGCAGCTGTAGTATATCAGTTATCTATGCTTAAAGCCGTGGGTATTGATATTGTACCACCCTGAAGCACTTTTGTGCAGCCTGAGGCGTAGCCGAAGGTTGTACAGTTGTGCTGAAGGGTGGTACAATCTCAATTACCATGGCTATAAGGGTAATTAACAGATTTATCCCCGGCTTGGCTTCAATACGGAAAGTACATGCATCATAAATGAAATGTAAGCGACGCAATTCCAACGTCTTTTTCATTACGCGTTGAAATAAATATGATAGTTATGCAGAAAATACAACCATTTACAGGTCGAGGATGTACCTTTGGTACAATCCTCAGAGTACCATAGTTTTACGTCATTTTACATTAGATTTTGGCTGTACATTGATGTCTTCTTTTTTAGCGCGAATATGTAACTTCGACAACGTCATAGTTCCCCCATAGCTAAGTTCTGTAGCTCTTAAGGTCCTTTTTTTGTGGACCATATAGCTACGGATCTGACCCGTTTAAAAACTTGCGATTTTGCGACCCAGGCTTGAGTCGCACTTTGTGTACTGATAACAAATTCACTTATATTTCTGGAGTTCCATGAGGATTTATTTTATTATTTCAGTTCAGAATGGCCTGAATTTAAACATCTTCTGTAAATTTGTGTGAAATAACTTTAACATGGTATAATGTTGAAATAAATATTATGGAAAAGCAACAACAGGGAGTATTGTAACACGAGGTTCAGAAGCCTGGATAATCTTAATAATGTGAAAAAATTACTTGTTTTACGCAAAATATTGTGTAGTCTTTACATTGACAACGTACATGACGTAAATAAGACCTCCCCACAAAGCTGCTTACCAACATCCAGGGGCCATGGGTTTTGAACCAACGTGTCGACAGCCAATCAACAGCTGACATTTATTCCAAGCCGGGGATAATACCTTTTACACCCCCCTTACAAGAGTAAATGAGAGTTTGATTACTAAAGTAAAACTAAGCATAAAAATGTTATTGCAATAGTGTCTTCCAGCTTCAAAGTCTACTATATGGATTGCTGCTAGAGTTAAGATACCACAGCACATGTCCTAGACCTCTGCTACTGTGGTATCTCAACACTATCAATCCAGATTAAGATAAAGATTTGTTTCCTTAGTATTTTTCTCCAATTATTTATATCAAAGATATATATTTATTATAAACTTCTACTTGTTATTTTTCTGTGATATTATGTACCAAATGAATACTCTTGTTGCAAATTAATATTGTTTCTTTTAAGTCTAGTCAACTGGTCAACTACTTGTTGTATTGATAGATATATATAGAAATTTGCATTTTTATCATGTTTTGATTTTAAAACCTGTGTCGTCAAAGACCAAAGCAGGACTAGAATTTGCTCGCTGCTCTCCATGTGGTTACCATCTCGGATGTTTTATTTAGTACAACATGAGCTTTGTCATCAATTGACTGTTTATATGTATGCATATTATTTATAAACATTGAAATACAAATATGCAGAATGCTTTGTAAATCCATACCATTTTTATGTGAAAATCTTTGAGTGTGTCTATATTTGCCATAAACATTTCATGGTTCAAATTACCGTCCCTCTGTCCATCCGTCCACATTTAAACTTTTGCCATATTTTTCTTCGCTCCAACTGATCTGATCAATTTCAAATTTGGTATACAGCTTTATATATATGTACCATAAAATGTATTAAAGTGATTTTTGTTGCCCTCAGATATCAACTTCATGTTTCGTGGAACTTTGAATTATCCAGTATATATAACGATAGACAAAAGTGGGGCATGATTGGGGGTATGCTTAGCACGACTTGCATACAACTAATGTTGTTTTGGTGTTTTTTTAATTATTTGTTATCTTTTATTGTTAGCTATTTTTACCAATTTTTGGCCTTTTCTTTTGGTTAAATTATGAAATCTTATTGAGGTCTTATAAAATAAACTCCTGAAGCTTGATATATTTGTTGTAGCATAACACACATTCTTTATAAGACTAATGCTCAAATTTATTCCTAAGATGAAATGAAGATTTCATGGCTATTTTATCTTTATAATGTTTTCCATTTATGGTAGGATCCTCAACTGATATTATACAGTATAAATTAGTTTGCTCAGCCAATGAAATTTGATGTTACATATCAAATTAAGTTATAGCAGTTATGTTTTATTTGTTACATGTGTTTCCTTTAATTTGTGATCTTTTTCTATGTTAACTGTTCATTTATTCCATTGTTGGGAGTTCAAGAAAATAAAACTTTAAACAAATGTCAGATTTCAACTTTTTTATTGGAAGTAATAAAGTTTATGCAGAAAGCCTTGCATCAAGATCCTGGAATGGAATGCAGTTTTCTAGAACTCTCATGGCTTCTCTGAAGTGTGATTTATTTATCAAAATGAAATAATCACAACTAAGTTCAGCTCCTCCACCAGGTATATCAAATATCCTGTTTGTCCTGTGGAATCTTTGGTGTGAGGGGGGATTGCGACTCGGAGCAGCCATGCCAGTATACCTGCAAATCACTTTTTTGGCCATTTGCGTCTGGAGAGCTGTTTAAATGCCTTGCATACATTAGCTGGTACTCTTCCTACTGGCATTCCTACGAATGAAAAAAGAAAACACATTTTATCATTTTTTAATTAGAACATAGAGGTGAAGTGTAAGGTGATGTCGTGTAAAAAATCTGAATTAAAAAATAAATAATACAAATAGGTGGAACACATACCAGAACATAAAAATTGGGTAAATTTATAATAAATAACATTTCGAGGTCACTGCCTGATTTTCAACAGGTGGAACCCACACCAAGTAGCAGATTACTGACAATCTGAACAGGGGCAATACCGTTGGTGGGGTAAAACATGTCTAATTGGATCCAGATCATTCCCATATCTGTATGATTAAAAATGAAATAAGATAGAAATTAACCACAAACCATATTTTGTGTAATCTGTAACCAATCGCAACTCAAAAAATGTTCAACCACTATTATTAAAACTCATATCGTGCATACTGAGGATGTGTATATAATGGAGAATTGACTATATTAGTTTTTACAAGTTCAACTTAGTAATTTAAAAATAATATATCATGTTTATCATGTTTATACTGATAGCAATTAGCAATATGACGGTAACGCATGCAGGTCCTGACATGTAATTTACATGTTCTACTTGTCCCTGCCATTTCTAGATTGATCAATGAATTCTATGTTCAACACCCTCCCCTTCATATGCCCTGAAGTCGTGAGATATAATGTGATGGCCAGCCGGCTTCGATTTTTTTTTTAAATTGGTTGAATGTCTGCCAGTCTGCCAAACTGATCGTTGGGGTGGGAAGGAGGGGTTGTTATCTGAACTCCCATGAAATAAAATGTGTAATCCCGAATTTCCCATTGAAATAAATATTTGATTCGCGATTACCGAACAATATAGAGGGGGGAGAGGGGGGAGATGGGGGGGGGGGGTAACCAGTAATCAAATAATCATTAAAATATTTGGACATTGTAATTATCAAGTTTTTGGTCGTTGTCCTTAGGTTTTCAGTTGTAACAGAGACTTAACAATGCATCTAAGACTCTGGTTGTAATCATTAAACTTGCTACAAAATTGATAATCAAATAATCAAAAAGGGGGTCTGGGAATCAAATAACCATATAAAATGCCCTTTGTAATCAAATAATCAAAAATAAAATGCCCTGGTAATCAAGAAACCCCTGACATGCAGCCCTCAGAAATGGGTGATCCCTAATCGCGATAAGGGTTTTCTCGAATTCCCTGGCTTTAAAACGCTCCATCCCTCTGTCCTTCAATAGTGATGACAGTATTAAACAAGATCAAATTGATTTGCATTGTGTTGACATACCTGCCAGCTGCCTCAAAGGTCGTTCATTGCTTCCCTCTGGCAGCTGGTTAAGAACATGTTCCGGTAAATCCACTAAGTCTGGAATCTTTACCAAGACAGCATTCTCATCATACCGGTTGTTGTTTTCTATTTCTATATTTAAGTCTATGTTTATTGGTGGTCGTATATGGAAAGCATGGTATCTTTTGATGTTCCATGAAATCTTAACCAAATGTTCATCGTCAGCAGCTTGCATATTTAATGAATGGTAAACTTTGGTTAAACTCGTATAAAAAGAACTGTGCTTATTTAGCAGCTAATTCAACAACTATGTGCATAACCATAAATAAAAGAAGATGGTTTCACCGTCTTCAAAGGTACCTTTTTTTACCAGAGACTGGTTTATCCGTCTTATGAGTTTATAAATGATAAAAGACCGTTTTTCCGTCTACAGCATGTTTGTTTTGGATAAGATGGAAAAACTGTCTAGTGAATTTGACAAAATATTAAGGACAGTTTTTCCGTCTTGTTTATTTCAATTCAATATAAGATGGAAAATCCGTCTTTAAAACTGAGGATGGACATTCCATCTTATGTAAATTAGACGGATAGCCGTCTTGGAACTGACTGCTTACGCACTACAACCATTTTACAAATTTAACTTTAATATAATAATCGGCTTTCTGGTTCTCAACGGATATATTCTCTGGATTGGTTCTGACAAAGGTAGTTCACTGTCTTGTTGTTTCAGTTGTAGATATTGTGCCGGTTGCTCCGTTGGTTCATCCGGAATTATCTCTAGTTCAACTGTTTTGTCATTTTAAATTTTTTCTCCCAGTTTATCGTTAAAGTCTGAGTTTTGTATCTGGTCGGCATGACGTTTCCAGATACTGTTGGGCGAAACTTCTACCTGGTAATTTAACGGTCCTTCACGTTTGGTTACAAGTCAACTTGTTAATTTATCTGGTCCAAGGTAATCACGTTCGACTACTGTTCCTTTCTCTAAATTATCGCAAAGTCTCTTTTGTCGGTTTAACTGAATTTTCATCTGCTTTTCTTGAACTTGTCTTTTAATGTCTGGTTTAGTTAAGGCCAGTCTGTTTCGTAAATTTCTACCCACAAATAAATTAGCAGGTGTTTCATTCGTTGTAGTATGGGGAGTATTGCGATATACAAACAGAGAATTTGCTATTTTTTTATTCAAATCTGCATTTTCTCCTCGCATTGCCTTCAAGCTGGTTTGAAAGTCTGAACAAAAGGTTCCGCGAGTCCGTTTGTTGCAGGATGGTGAGGTGCGCTCTTTATTTGAGTTATTCCATTCATTTAAGTTAAGTTGTGAAGTTTTGCAGATACGACTTGTGGTCCGTTATCACTTACTATTTGTTCTGGCAATCTTGCTCTAGCAAATATAGTCCTTATAACTCGAATTGTGTGTGTTGAAGTGGTACTTTTTATCGGTTTAACTTCAGGCCATTTAGAGTTCCCATCATTCTGCCTGGCATTCTTCTTAACTGCTTTCTTTTTTACATTTTCTCACAGGGCTTGAGTGGCTTTTACTTGTTTACACGCGAATCCATGTCTTCTTGAGGGTATCGCCTCTGCTTTAGCGTCGATACACGTCTTTTCGGTGCTAACTACCCGTTATAAGTCAGAAATATGACAGTTGTTACCTATTTGTTCTATGTTTTAGCTATTTGGTTGAAATTTAAATTTGAATTTGACTAGTTATCATATATTAAAGAATCAGAATTTAACAATATAAAATAATATATACCTTAACTGTGTAGTCTGCGCTTGTAACTTTTACTGTCTGTGTCTATGGTTTGATAGTGGAACTGTTGGGTTATCTTCTGGTATGTCACATATTGACTTATCTGCTATAGAATGGGATGTCGAAAGAACGGTCTACTTCTATTAGAAGGGTCTTCATCAATAATCTGCAATAAAATACAGTATTGAATTACATGCACATGCAAACATTACGGATAGCTAACCTTTTTCATGTTTAGATGTCGTGTGCCTTTTTAACAAATCGCTTCCAAGTCTCCAGTATGTGGAGATATCCATCCCTGTTAGGAAGTTGAAAAATTGATTCAAAGTCTTGTTACAGGATTAGATCGCACATGTGATTGTGCCGGTCGGGAGAAGACCAAGAGATCATATTTCATTTACCTAAACATCCTTAGGGAAACGAGCCAAAAAATAAAAGATAACCTTTTGCTGCTAATGTAGGTTCTTACATCTTCCAGCATGTTTGACAGGTGATCTAAAGTATAGATGTTTTGACATCTAAAAAGCCTTGCATCAAGATCCTGGAATGGAATGCAGTTTTCTTGAACTCTCATGGCTTCTCTGAAGTGTGATTTATTTATCAAAATGAAATAATCACAACTAAGTTCAGCTCCTCCACCAGGTATATCAAATATCCTGTTTGTCCTGTGGAATCTTTGGTGTGAGGGGGATTGCGACTCGGAGCAGCCATGCCAGTATACAGTACTTGCAACCTTAGACGTTACTATTTCAGCGATCAGTCAGCGGTCATCGATCAGTCACCGATCAGTCAAGTTCGCGTCAAACTCACGTCAGCAATCCGTCAGACTTATAGTAAAAGTAATTGACTGATCGGACTGATCGGACGGATAGTACCGATCGACCTTGATGACGGATTGAACTTTAATACGTCACATGATAAACTAATACAAATTACGGAATCTTAGTCTCGTTTAATCTAATTAAAATGGCGACTCTTGAAAATCGAACGTTCAATGATACATTTTGTTTATTAATTATTTAGCAAAGTTTTATGAATTGAAATGAAAAGAAATGTACAGATAAAACCTAAATTAAAATATCATCATTAAAGAATGGTCTTTTTCGTTTTATTTAGGTTATATATTTTCAAAACCGGCGAGTTCTAATAAAAACGGTTTCCACATCGCGATTTTTATTTCATTATTTTCCAAACATTCTCGGGAAAAACAAAATGAAAGAATCAGTTATTGAAAAATGTAGTCTATTTTTTTCAATATTCTAAATATTTGTATCCTTATCATCATACAATTCTTAAAAAAAACTTATCATAATCACGGACTTTCTATATTCTCGTCACAATCGAGGCATTTAAAATAACAAATTACAAAAATAACTGCTGTATTTTTTTACAAGAAATAGAAATAATTCTAAACAATGCAAACAACATTACATTATATTTTTCTGAAAGTCTTTTTTTTATAAAAAAAGATAACTACTCCTAAACAATAAAAAGTACAAAAATCCAATGTTGGTAAACATAAATATATTCCTTAAAAAGAAAGAAATAAGCATATTTATTCTTGAATAATTCACATTTTCTACAAAAAACATATGTAAATCATTTATAATAACTGATTGCAATTGAAATTACAATATTTTCCAATATGAGAAGAAATATTTGCATTTTTGCCAACACGTACAAAAAAAATAATATCTCTTTCCTTAAAGTAAACATAATTTATGAAGAACAACCAATCCTGATGGACAAAAAGTAATGCAATCATTTATTTTAAGTATTTTAAGTCTCATTACATCTCAATTCTAATTAGCAGACTTGTCTCAAGATGGTAAAATAACTGATTTCAAATAAAATAGTATCATCTTTAATAAAAAGAAGAATAATTTTGGTTATTTTAAACAATGCGAATAAAATTTTAGAACAAAAAAACTATTTTAAAGTATAAAAAGTACAAAATCCAATGGCGGTCAATAATTTTCAGTAAAATGAAACAATATTTGCATTTTAGGCAACGCGTACAAAAATTTAATATCTTTTTCCTTAAAGTAAGATTTTTTTATAAAGAGCAGCCAATCCTGATGTACAAAAAGTACTGAAATCTTATAACGGTTAATAATTTGTATCAAAATAAATCAATAACTACATTCTTATTCCACAAAAATAAAAGTTTAAGTATTTTAATTCTCATTATATCTCGATTCTGATTAGGAGACTTGTCTGAAAATGGTAAAAATAACTGATTTCAAATAAAATAGTATCATTTTTAATAAAAAGAAGAATAATTTTGATTATTTTAAACAATGCGGGCATAATTTTAGTATGATTTTTCTGATATTCTTTCAATTTTAAGAAAAAAAAAACTATTCTAAACTATAAAAAGTACAAAATTCCAATGGCGGTCAATAATTTTCAGTAAAATAAAGAAATATTTGCATTTTAGGCAACGCGTACAAAAATTTAATATCTTTTTCCATAGAGTAAGCATATTTTACGAAGAACAGCCAATCATGATGTACAAAAAGTACTGAAATCATGTGACGGTTATTATTTGTATCAAAATAAATCAATAACTACATTCTTATTCCACAAAAACAAAAGTTTAAGTATTTTAATTCTCATTATATCTCAATTCTGATTATAAGGCTTGTCTCAAGAGGGTAAAAATAACTGATTTCAAATAAAATAGTATCATTTTTGATAAAAAGAAGAATAATTTTGATTATTTTAAACAATGCGAACAAAATTTTAGTATGATTTTTCTGATATTATTCTAATTTTATGAGAAAAAAAACTATTCTCAACTATAAAAAGTATAAAAATCCAATGGCGGTCAATAATTTTCAGTAAAATGAAACAATATTTGCATTTTAGGAAACGCGTACAAAAATTTTATATCTTTTTCCTAAAAATAAGCATATTTTATGAAGAACAGCCAATCCTGATGTACAAAAAGTACTGAAATCATATGACGGTTAATAATTTGCATCAAAATAAATCAATAACTACATTCTTATTCCACAAAAATAAAAGTTTAAGTATTTTAATTCTCATTATAACTGAATTCTGATTAAAAGACTTGTCTCAAGATGGTAAAAATAACTGATTTCAAATAAAATAGTATCATTTTTGATAAAAAGAAGAATAATTTTGATTATTTTAAACAATGTGAACAAAATTTTAGTATGATTTTTCTGATATCCTTTTAATTTATGAAAAAAAAAACTATTCTTAAATATATTATAAAAAGTACAAAAATCCAATGGCGGTCAATAATTTTCAGTAAAATGAAGAAATATTTGCATTTTAGGCAACGCGTACACAAATTTTATATCTTTTTCCTGAAAGTTAGATTATTCTATGAAGAACAGCCAATCATGATGTACAAAAAGTACTGAAATCATATGACGGTTAATAATGTATATCAAAATAAATCAATAACTGCATTCTGATTCCACAAAAATAAAAGTTTAAGTATTTTAATTCTCATTATATCTGAATTCTGATTAGAAGACTTGTCTCAAGATGGTAAAAATAATTGATTTCAAATAAAATAGTATCATTTTTGATAAAAAGAAGAATAATTTTGATTATTTTAAACAATGCAAACAAAATTTTAGTATGATTTCTCTGACATTCCTTTAAATTTATGAACAAAAAAACTATTCTAAACTATAAAAAGTACAAAATCCAATGGCGGTCAATAATTTTCAGTAAAATGAAGAAATATTTGCATTTTAGGTAATGCGTACAAAAATTTAATATCTTTTTCCTTAAAGTAGGCATGTTTTATGAAGAACAGCCAATCCTGATGTACAAAAAGTACTGAAATCATATGATGGTTAATAATTTGCATCAAAATAAATCATTAACTGCATTCTTATTCCACAAAAATAAAAGTTTAAGTATTTTAATTCTCATTATATCTCAATTCTAATTAGAAGACTTGTTTCAAGATGGTAAAAACAGAGACATATATACACATATGTGTATATATGTCTCTGGTAAAAATAACTGATTGCAAATAAAATAGTATAATATTTGATAAAAAGAATATTAATTTTGATTATTTTAAAAAATGCGAACAAAATTTTAATATGATTTTTCTGATATTATTCTAATTTTATGAAAAAAAAACTATTCTCAACTATAAAAAGTATAAAAATCCAATGGCGGTCAATAATTTTCAGTAAAATGAAACAATATTTGCATTTTAGGAAACGCGTACAAAAATTTTATATCTTTTTCCTAAAAATAAGCATATTTTATGAAGAACAGCCAATCCTGATGTACAAAAAGTACTGAAATCATATGACGGTTAATAATTTGCATCAAAATAAATCAATAACTACATTCTTATTCCACAAAAATAAAAGTTTAAGTATTTTAATTCTCATTATTTCTGAATTCTGATTAGAAGACTTGTCTCAAGCTGGTAAAAATAACTGATTTCAAATAAAATAGTATCATTTTTGATAAAAAGAAGAATAATTTTGATTATTTTAAACAATATGAACATAATTTTAGTATGATTTTTCTGATGTTGTTTTAATTTTATGAAAAAAAAACTATTCTCAACTATAAAAAGGTAGAAAAATCCAATGGCGGTCAATAATTTTCAGTAAAATGAAACAATATTTGCATTTTAGGAAACGCGTACAAAAATTTTATATCTTTTTCATATAAGTAAGCATATTTTATGAAGAACAGCCAATCCTGATGTACAAAAAGTACTGAAATCATATGACGGTTAATAATTTGTATCAAAATAAATCGATAACTACATTCTGATTCCACAAAAATAAAAGTTTAAGTATTTTAATTCTCATTATATCTGAATTCTGATTAGAAGACTTGTCTCAAAATGGTAAAAATAACTGATTTCAAATAAAATAGTATCATTTTTAATAAAAAGAAGAATAATTTTGATTATTTTAAACAATCCTAACAAAATTTTAGTATGATTTCTCTGACATTCCTTTAATTATATGACCAAAAAGCTATTTTAAACTATAAAAAGTACAAAATCCAATGGCGGTCAATAATTTTCAGTAAAATGAAGAAATATTTGCATTTTAGGTAATGCGTTCAAAAATTTAATATCTTTTTCCTTAAAGTAAGCATGTTTAATGAAGAACAGCCAATCCTGATGTACAGAAAGTACTAAAATTATATGACAGTTAAGGATGTCTGCTGGTCATGTTTTTGAATTCTTGTCATATTTTCGATTTTCTCAGGTTTTATCCATCCAAATGTATTAAATTTTTTTTTACACGACACCCCACTTTTGTCTTCATAAATCTGTCCAATAGATCATTTAAGATTTAGTGATCCGGCGGCATGAAATCCTTGTTATTTTTTCTTGGTTTAAAGGGTAAAAAACAATTCCAATGTTAACAAATAGTAAAGTCTGAAGAAAACCCTTTTCCTTCCATTTTCTAAATGTCTCGTATTTTGAAAACTACACACGAGACTAATGATTTTATTACTTTATTTTGTTTAAATATCAAAGTTGTTTTCATTTTAAGCAACCACATGAAATCCTTGTTATTTTAAGTTAGAGCAGCAGACATCCTTAATAATATGCATCAAAATAAATCAAAAACTACATTCTTATTCCACAAAAATAAAAGTTTAAGTATTTTAATTCTCATTATATCTGAATTCTGATAAGAAGACTTGTCTCAAGATGGTAAAAATAACTGATTTCAAATAAAATAGTATCATTTTTGATAAAAAGAAGAATAATTTTGATTATTTTAAACAATGCAAACAAAATTTTAGTATGATTTTTCTGATATTCTTTTAATTTATGAAAAAAAACCTATTCTTAAATATAAAAAGTACAAAAATCCAATGGCGGTCAATAATTTTCAGTAAAATGAAAAAATATTTGCATTTTAGGCAACGCGTACAAAAATTTTATATCTTTTTCCTGAAAGTTAGATTATTCTATGAAGAACAGCCAATCATGATGTACAAAAAGTACTGAAATCATATGACGGTTAATAATGTGTATCAAAATAGATCAATAACTGCATTCTGATTCCACAAAAATGAAAGTTTAAGTATTTTAATTCTCACTATATCTCAATTCTGATTAGAAGACTTGTCTCTAGATGGTAAAAATAACTGATTTCAAAAAAATAATATCAATTTTAATAAAAAGAAGAATAATTTAAGTTATTTTTAACAGTGCGAATAAAATTTCAACATGATTTCTCTGCCATTCTTTTAATTTTATGAAAAAAAACTATTCTAAACTATAAAAAGTACAAAAATCCAATGGCGGTCAATAATTGTCAGTAAAATGAAGAAATATTTGCATTTTAGGTAACGCGTACAAAAATTTAATATCTTTTTCCTTAAAGTAAGCATGTTTAATGAAGAACAGCCAATCCAGATGTACAGAAAGTACTAGAATTATATGACAGTTAATTATATGCATCAAAATAAATCAATAACTACATTCTTATTCCACAAAAATAAAAGTTTAAGATATTAATTCTCATTATATCTGAATTCTGATTAGAAGACTTGTCTCAAGATGGTAAAAATAACTGATTTCAAATAAAATAGTATCATTTTTGATAAAAAGAAGAATAATTTTGATTATTTTAAACAATGCGAACAAAATTTTAGTATGATTTCTCTGACATTCCTTTAAATTTATGAACAAAAAAACTATTCTAAACTATAAAAAGTACAAAATCCAATGGCGGTCAATAATTTTCAGTAAAATGAAGAAATATTTGCATTTTAGGTAATGCGTACAAAAATTTAATATCTTTTTCCTTAAAGTAGGCATGTTTTATGAAGAACAGCCAATCCTGATGTACGAAAAGTACTGAAATCATATGATGGTTAATAATTTGCATCAAAATAAATCAATAACTGCATTCTTATTCCACAAAAATAAAAGTTTAAGTATTTTAATTCTCATTATATCTCAATTCTAATTAGAAGACTTGTCTCAAGATGGTAAAAACAGAGACATATATACATGTTATACACATATGTGTATATATGTCTCTGGTAAAAATAACTGATTGCAAATAAAATAGTACAATATTTGATAAAAAAAATATTAATTTTGGTAATTCTAAACAATGGGAACAAACTTTTAATATCATTTCTTTGACATTCTTTTAATTTCATGAAAAAACAACCTATTCGAAACTATTAAAAGTTCAAAAATCCAATGGCGGTCAACAATAACCATTTTTGTAGAAATAAGTTCATGTTAACTGAGTCATATAATACAATTATGTATTATATGTCTCTGATGTTTATAATATTTAATACGAAAATATTAATCAACACAAACAATTTAACGCTCTAAGCGTCTTATTCTGTTAAACTATTTTTATTGCAACTAATTTTATTACAAATTATAACGTGTAAATTAAGGTGTCTTCGTAGAGGTCCGTGTTCATCGATTGTAAACACTGTGGAGTTCGGTTTACATAAGAATTTTAAATATATACGTATCCGTCCGATCCGTGCATAAATTTAATTTACTGATCGATCGGTGACAGTTGTCAGGGTAACTCTCACATAGGTTATTTTACTTATCTGACGGATCCTATGGGTCACCGATCACCGATCACTCATCGATCAGTCAAACATCTGTCACCGATCATTCACCGATCAGTCAAGTTCACGTCAAACAGTAACGCCTAAGGTTGCAAGTACTGTACCTGCAAATCACTTTTTAAGCCATTTGCGTCTGGAGTAGCTGTTTAAATGCCTTGCATACATTAGCTGGTATTCTTCCTACTGGCCTTCCTACGAATGAAAAAAGAAAACACATTTTATCATTCTTTAATTAGAACATAGAGGTGAAGTGTAAGGTGATGTCGTGTAAAAAATCTGAATTAAAAAATAAATAATACAAATAGGTGGAACACATACCAGAACATAAAAATTGGGTAAATTTATAATAAATAACATTTCGAGGTCACTGCCTGATTTTCAACAGGTGGAACCCACACCAAGTAGCAGGTTACTGACAATCTGAACAGGGGCAATACCGTTGGTGGGGTAAAACATGTCTAATTGGATCCAAATCATTCCCATATCTGTATGATTAAAAATGAAATAAGATAGAAATTAACCACAAACCATATTTTGTGTAATCTGTAACCAATTGCAACTCAAAAAATGTTCAACCACTATTATTAAAACTCATATCGTCCATACTGAGGATGTGTATATAATGGAGAATTGACTATATTAGTTTTTACATATTCAACTTAGTAATTTAAAAATAATATATCATGTTTATCATGTTTATACTGATAGCAATTAGCAATATGACGGTAACGCATGCAGGTCCTGACATGTAATTTACATGTTCTACTTGTCCCTGCCATTTCTAGATTGATCAATGAATTCTATGTTCAACACCCTCCCCTTCATATGCCCTGAAGTCGTGAGATATAATGTGATGGCCAGCTTCTTGGCCAGCCGGCTTCGATTTTTTTTTTAAATTGGTTGAATGTCTGCCAGTCTGCCAAACTGATCGTTGGGGTGGGAAGGAGGGGTTGTTATCTAAACTCCCATGAAATAAAATGTGTAATCCCGAATTTCCCATTGAAATAAATATTTGATTCGCGATTACCGAACAATATAGAGGGGGGAGAGGGGGCGGGGGGGGGGGGGGGGTAACCAGTAATCAAATAATCATTAAAATATTTGGACATTGTAATCATCAAGTTTTTGGTCGTTGTCCTTAAGTTTTCAGTTGTAACAGAGACTTAACAATGCATCTAAGACTCTGGTTGTAATCATTAAACTTGCTACAAAATTGGTAATCAAATAATCAAAAAGGGGGTCTGGGAATCAAATAACCATATAAAATGCCCTTTGTAATCAAATAATCAAAAATAAAATGCCCTGGTAATCAAGAAACCCCTGACATGCAGCCCTCAGAAATGGGTGATCCCTAATCGCGATAAGGGTTTTCTCGAATTCCCTGGCTTTAAAACGCTCCATCCCTCTGTCCTTCAATAGTGATGACAGTATTAAACAAGATCAAATTGATTTGCATTGTGTTGACATACCTGCCAGCTGCCACAAAGGTCGTTGATTGCTTCCCTCTGGCAGCTGGTTAAGAACATGTTCCGGTAAATCCACTAAGTCTGGAATCTTTACCAAGACAGCATTCTCATCATACCGGTTGTTGTTTTCTATTTCTATATTTAAGTCTATGTTTATTGGTGGTCGTATATGGAAAGCATGGTATCCTTTGATGCTCCATGAAATCTTAACCAAATGTTCATCGTCAGCAGCTTGCATATTTAATGAATGGTAAACTTTGGTTAAACTCGTATAAAAAGAACTGTGCTTATTTAGCAGCTAATTCAACAACTATGTGCATGACCATAAATAAAAGAAGATGGTTTCACCGTCTTCAAAGGTACCTTTTTTACCAGAGACTGGTTTATCCGTCTTATGAGTTTATAAATGATAAAAGACCGTTTTTCCGTCTAAAGCATGTTTGTTTTGGATAAGATGGAAAAACTGTCTAGTGAATTTGACAAAATATTAAGGACAGTTTTTCCGTCTTGTTTATTTCAATTCAATATAAGATGGAAAATCTGTCTTTAAAACTGAGGATGGACATTCCATCTTATGTAAATTAGACGGATAGCCGTCTTGGAACTGACTGCTAATTAGAATAAAAATATAAAAAGTATTTATTAATTATCATACATGTAGCTATAGATAGATTTGAATATTATACATGAATCATGTCGTCCCATAATATCTACTTTACTAACACATTTTTAACAAGAACATGTAAACTCTGCGTAGTGAATATATATATCCTGTGAAACTTTCACATATGTTTCTGCTTCCTTAGTATAATTCCTTCCTTTTTTTCTGTTTCACACAAATACGTGTATCCGAATCCTGTCGTCACATATATTCCACATTACTATAGCTAGTACTTTTTGAAACAAGAACGTGTAATTTTTTTTTTTGGATAATTGTATATGATGTTACCTTAAATCGGTCATTTAATCAAGACATTACAATTGTATTAGAAGTAAAATTGAAACAACAACAGTTTTATTTAAAATTTCAGTAAATTTTACTACTTCTTGGATATTCATTCAGATTTGACCTTTATTGACTATTTTTCAACATTTTACTGTAAATTTGACATTTTTTTTGATAATTGTATATGATGTTACCTTAAAACGGTCATTTAATCAAGACATTTTCTAATATGTATTGACAATTGTATTAGAAGTAAAATTAAACCAACCACAGATTTATTTAAAAATTTCAACATTTTCTCAGTAACATTTTTTCAGTAAATTTTACTTTTTTTGAATATTCATTCAGATTTGACCATTATTGACTATTTTTCAACATTTTACTGTAAATTTGACATTTTTTGGAATAATTGTATATGATGTTACCTTACTTCGGTCATTTAATCAAGACATTTTCTAATATGTATTGACAATTGTATTAGAAATAAAATTGAAACAACGACAGCTTTATTTAAAAATTTCAACATTTTCTCAGTAACATTTTTTCAGTAAATTTTACTATTTTTTGGATTGACCTTTATTGACTATTTTTCAACATTTTACTGTAAATTTGACATTTTTTTTAGTTAATTGAATATGATGTTACCTTTAATTGGTCATTTGATCAAGATGATATTCTAGTATGTATTGACAATTGTATTAAAATTAAACTTGAACTAACCACAGCAATATTGAAAAATTGCATCATTTTCTCTGTAGCATTTTTTCAGTAAATTTTACTATTTTTTGGATATTCATTCAGATTTGACCTTTATTGACTATTTTTCAACATTTTACTGTAAATTTGACATTTTTTTGGATAATTGTATATGATGTTACCTTAAATCGGTCATTTAATCAAGACATTTTCTAATGTGTATTGACAATTGTATTAGAAGTAAAATTGAAACAACCACAGCTTTATTTAAAAATTTCAACATTTTCTAAGTAACATTTTTTCAGTAAATTTTACTACTTTTTGGACCTTCATTCAGATTTGACCTTTATTGATGATTTTTCAACATTTTACTGTAAATTTGACATTTTTTTCAATAATTGTATATGATGTTACCTTAAATCGGTCATTTAATCAAGACATTTTCTAATGTGTATTGACAATTGTATTAGAAGTAAAATTAATTAACCACAGATTTATTTAAAGATTTCAACATTTTCTCAGTAACATTTTTTCAGTAAATTTTACTACTTTTTGGATATTCATTCAGATTTTACCTTTATTGATTATATTTCAACATTTTACTGAAAATTTGACATTTTTTTTGTATTATTGTATTTGATGTTACCTTAAATTGTTCATTTGATCAAGATGATTTTCTAATATGTATTGACAATTACATTAGAAGTAAATTTGAAAAAACTACAGCTTTATTTAAAAAATGCACCTATTTCTCAGTAAATTTTACTACTTTTTGGATATTCATTCATTTGTACCAATATTGGTTTTTTTTCAACACTTTACTGTAAATTTTACAACTTTTTTGATAACTGTCTATAATGTTACCTTAAATCGGTCATTTGTACAAGACAATTTTCTAATATGTATTGACAAATGTATTAGAAGTAAAATTGAAACAACCACAGCTTTATTTAAAAATTTCAACATTTTCTCAGTAATATTTTTTCAGTAAATTTTACTACTTTTTGGACATTCATTCAGATTTGACCATTATTGACTATTTTTCAACATTTTACTGTAAATTTTACATTTTTTTGGATAATTGTATATGATGTTACCTTAAATCGGTCATTTAATCAAGACATTTTCTAATATGTATTGACAATTGTATTATAAGTAAAATTAAACCAACCACAGATTTATTTAAAAATTTCAACATTTTCTCAGTAACATTTTTTCAGTAAATTTTACTATTTTTTGGATATTCATTCAGATTTGACCATCATTGACTATTTTTCAACATTTTACTGTAAATTTGACATTTTTTTGGATAACTGTATATGATGTTACCTTAAATCGGTCATTTAACATTTTTTCAGTAAATTTTACTATTTTTTGGATATTCATTCAGATTTGACCATCATTGACTATTTTTCAACATTTTACTGTAAATTTGACATTTTTTTGGATAACTGTATATGATGTTACCTTAAATCGGTCATTTAATCAAGACATTTTTTAATGTGTATTGACAATTGTATTTTAAGTAAAATTAAACCAACCACAGATTTATTTGAAAATTTCAACATTTTCTCAGTAACATTTTTTCAGTAAATTTTACTATTTTTTGGATATTCATTCAGATTTGACCATAATTGACTATTTTTCAACATTTTACTGTAAATTTGACATTTTTTGGGATAATTGTATATGATGTTACCTTAAATCGGTCATTTAATCAAGACATTTTCTAATGTGTATTGACAATTGTATTAGAAGTAAAATTGAAACAACCAGAGCTTTATTTAAAAATTTCAACATTTTTTCAGTAAATTTTACTTCTTTTTGGATATTCATTCAGATTTGACCTTTATTGACTATTTTCAACATTTTACTGTAAATTTGACATTTTTTTGGATAATTGTATATGATGTTACCTTAAATCGGTCATTTAATCAAGACATTTTCTAATATATATTGACAATTGTATAAGAAGTAAAATTAAACCAACCACAACTTTTTTTAAAAATTTCAACATTTTTTCAGTAAATTTTACTATTTTTTGGATATTCATTCAGATTTGACCTTTATTGATTATTTTTCAACATTTTACTGGAAATTTGACATTTTTTTGGATAATTGTATATGATGTTACCTTCAATTGGTCATTTGATCAAGATGATTTTTTAATATGTATTGACAATTGTATTAGAAGTAAATTTCAAACAACCAGAGCTTTATTTAAAAATTGCACCAATTTCTCAGTAAATTTTGCTACTTTTTGGATATTCATTCAGATTTAACCTTTATTGATTATTTTTAACATTTTACTGTAAATTTGACATTTGTTTTGATAACTGTATATGATGTTACCTTAAATCGGTCATTTGTACAAGACTATTTTCTAACATGTATTGACAAATGTATTAGAAGTAAAATTAAACCAACCACAACTTTTATTAAAAATTTCAACATTTTGTCAGTAAATTTTACTATTTTTTGGATATTCATTCAGATTTGACCTTTATTGATTATTTTTCAACATTTTACTGGAAATTTGACATTTTTTTGGATACATGTATATGATGTTACCTTAAATTGGTCATTTGATCAAGATGATTTTCTAATATATTTTGACAATTGTTTTAGAAGTAAATTTCAAACAACCACAGGTTTTTTTTTAAATTGCACCAATTTCTCAGTAAATTTTACTACTTTTTGGATATTTATTCATTTTTACCAATATTGGTATTTTTTCAACATTTTACTGTAAATTTGACAACTTTTTTGATAACTGTATATTATGTTACCTTAAATCGGTCATTTGTACAAGACATTTTCTATTATGTATTGACAAATGTATTAGAAGTAAAATAAAACCAACTACAGATTTATTTAAAATTGCATCATTTTCTCAGTAATATTTTTTCAGTAAATTTTACTACTTTTTGGACCTTCATTCAGATTTGACCTTTATTGATGATTTTTCAACATTTTACTGTAAATTTGACATTTTTTTGGATAATTGTATATGATGATACCTTAAATCGGTCATTTAATCAAGACATTTTCTGTTATGTATTGACAATTGTATTAGAAGTAAAATTAAATCAACCACAGATTTATTTAAAAATTTCAACATTTTCTCAGTAACATTTTTTCAGTAAATTTTACTACTTTTTGGATATTCATTCAGATTTTACCTTTATTGATTATTTTTCAACATTTTACTGAAAATTTGACATTTTTTTGTATTATTGTATTTGATGTTACCTTAAATTGGTCATTTGATCAAGATGATTTTCTAATATGTATTGACAATTGTATTAGAAGTAAATTTGAAAAAAAAATACAGCTTTATTTAAAAATTGCACCTATTTCTCAGTAAATTTTACTACTTTTTGGATATTCATTCATTTGTACCAATATTGGTATTTTTTCAACATTTTACTGTAAATTTGACAACTTTTTTGATAACTGTCTATAATGTTTCCTTAAATCGGTCATTTGTACAAGACAATTTTCTAATATGTATTGACAAATGTATTAGAAGTAAAATTGAAACAACCACAGCTTTATCTAAAAATTGCACCATTTTCTCAGTAATATTTTTTAGGTAAATTTTACTTCTTTTTGGACCTTCATTCAGATTTGACCTTTATTGATAATTTTTCAACATTTTACTGTAAATTTGACATTTTTTTGGATAATTGTAAATGATGTTCCCTTAAATCGGTCATTTAATCAAGATATTTTCTAATATGTATTGACAATTGTATTAGAAGTAAAATTAAACCAACCACAGATTTATTTAAAAATTTCAACATTTTCTGAGTAACATTTTTCAGTAAATTTTACTACTTTTTAGATATTCATTTAGATTCCTGTGGTTCATTTGCTTGTAATTCAATTTCATTGGTTTCAGTCCCAGGTGCATTTCTTTTTTGTTTTCCCTCCAGAGAAACAGATCACAAGCAGGATGAAAGCGTCCGTCACTAAAACAAAGTAGACAGAAACATGAGGTGTTTCTTATGCTTATTCAATTTCTTGTAATAGGAACAACAGCATGTAGTTCCATGGTGCCTTTCACTGCAACGGCATTCCATTCTTTCATTTCGTTGTTTGCGCTCTGACATTTGGATTTAGGAACGAAAATGTAAGTTATATTACTTGTTTCTACGTTACAAGAAGTGTGAATTACGTTTTCTCGATAAATGAATATGAACCATCACCTTACAGAACTTTCAGTGCTTTGATTTTTAATAGTGTGTTTTTGCATTTTCCCGAAGCACAAAATTCGTCTGCTACAGTTTCCGGTTTTGAGTTATGAATAAAGGAAATATTTTTGCACCAAACACAAGGTTAAAAGAAAGATTTAGTTTTGCCATGGTAACGAAGTTCACATCACGTATTTCACATTTTATGATGGAACAAGATTTTTTCCATGAATAATTGCCTTGAACAATGTCAACCATACATATTTTTTATTAGGATTATGGTATTGTTTAAATACTGGGTTAGTTTTATGTCTTGTGAATACCTTATTATGAAATATTGACGTAACGTAGTTCACATTCTTAAATAAATAAAGAAAAAAATGTTCAAATAAGTTTGTTTATATATAGACACATATCTATATTACACATTACATGATACACCTGTTTTTAAAAGGGTATATGGCTATTATTTGGTTCTTTTAAGACAAATGTTCTCGGCAATATTTGATGGTAGACATGAATTCTACATGTCCGTAACGTAGTTCACATAAAATGACTGGACATTCGATAAAAAAACTATTTTTGATGGAATTTTAACTTATACACGTACCTTGCTATTTTTATCTGATTTTGTAACTGTAGAAAGGTAAACAGCGCGCAAATTGTACCGTTATCGATCATACTTTGCTTCGTAAAATGCAATGTCCTTTTTTGCAACCGCTTTTGGACACAGCGTTTTGAGTTGGCCTTCAAACTTCAAAATATCATAACTTTTTAGTCTGTCATCAGAATATCACATAATTTGAGGACTTTTTTGTAATTTTTTTATTTTATAAGAATACACACCGTTGTTAGACCAACTAGTTTGTTATTTGATCTAAAGCATCAACGATATGCGCTGGACTCGTTTCGTGGTATTGGTTCCATTTAACTGATTTTGGCTGTTACATCGACAACAAATATCTTTTGAAATAACGTTTGTGAAGACATTTCACATATCTTGTTTAAATATTAAGTTTGTCGACGCCAGTGCTTTATGTTTCCTGGTCCTTAATTTGTTTGAAATGCAGCTGATTTTGTCAAATTTCAACAAAATCCCTTATCTTGACCTGTTTGGGATGTAAAAATCAACGTGTTAGAATTAAACTTTGACAAAAACAGTTCTGTTTAACTTGCTCACATGTCTTTAAGGCAACTTAAAATATTTATTATTTTACCTTATCTCCTAATCTTGACTTACTTATGGAAGTCTGGAAATTGTCTGACCGCAATGTTAATAGTGTATTTTGTTTGATATGAGGCATGTCAATCTTAAATAACTCCTCCCTTACTTTTCTAGGGTACATAAGAAATTTAGTTAAGTTGTAGTTGTAATTTTAATATGGATTAGATACACATGTTTAATTAAGACAAAAAGACAAACAATATTACACATGACACAACATAGAAATCTTAAGAATAAATAACACAAACCCCACCTAAACTAGGGGTGATCTCAGGTGATCCGGAAGGGTAAGCAGAACCTGCTCCACATGTGGCATCCGTCGTGTTGCTTATGTGATAACAAATCCGGTAAATAGTCTAGTTCAGTAGGTAAACATTAATGAAAGGGAAAGGAATTGTAGTTACGACGTAAGGGAGCTACCATTTGATTTTTATGGGGAGGGGGGCTAGGATGAAATTTGAAAAAAATAGGCAGGACAGGAGTTTTGAGTTAAAAAAAAAGGCAGGATGAGCAACTTGGTAAAATAAAAAGGCAGGATGACAATTTGTGTATAAAAAGGATAAACTAGTACAAAAAAAGGCAGGACCGAAAAGAGTAAAAAATAAAAAGGCAGGACAGAGATTACAACTAAAAAAAAAAGCAGGACAACATTTTTCATCCTAGCCCCCCCCCCCTAAAAATCAAATGGTAGCTCCCTAAGCTATGCCTGCTGTTAATGTGCAAACAACTGATGACACAGAAGTCAATGATATAATGTCAAAGAACACTATTCGTGAACTATCGGCCAATGTTAAATCTTTGACCGAAACAGTTAAAGTCGAGGAGAAATTCTTAAAACAGTGGATCTTCAAAAAAATGCTACCGGGAATGATATATCGCATACTTGTACTCAAATTCAATCGGCATCTCAATTAATCGAAACACAGGGATATAGTGCTTCCGGGAAATTGTCTGCTGGTATGTTCCAGCACATACAAACAGTGTCACAAACTCAGCGACAAAATTTAAAAGACGACAAGTACATTAATTTAGTTTCTTTGCTTATTCCTGTAAATGAAAAGTAATACACAGCAAATAGAGCTAGATGTATCTATTCTCCTTCTTAAGCCAAAAGATCATCGCCTGCAGCGTGAATTATCTATCCACGAATACATAGAAGCATTTAACATTTACAAAAACATTATGTGCGAATTCGAAGATCGTCCGGTAGAACTTGACATGTTTTGCTAGATATTTTACAAATGGCGACGAAGTTTAAAGGTAACATTTTCTTTGAATACCATAAGGCCTTCGCTAAGAAATTTGCGGCAATTAAATTAACAAAAGGTTTGACCGTTGACTGGGCAATTAGAGATGAGAAACTGTATTCTTCAGTTTGCTTAGGGAGAGCTATCAATACATGTGGCGTATGTGGAAGTTCATTGTATAGCACTAAAATGTGTTATTTATCAGATATATTTGATCCGCATTTATATAAATTTTCCTTTGTTAACTGCAACTTATTGTTAAGTTAATTTACGTTTGAAGTCGTCCAAAACCGAGATTTTTTGTCATGGAGTAATCCTTAAGCTATTTAAAACTTTTACATTTTTATAAGACATACAGCAGATTTTTTTTCTACTGCCAACTTGTAAAGTATTAATTACATTATTCAATACCTCCATTCAATAATGGCTGGCAAGGGGGGCTAAATTACTGAATTTTCAGTACTTGCAAAATACATGACTTATTTTGGATTTGTGGTAAATAATTTGTAAAATAAAGTTTGACATTTTTTGGGAACATTTAGTTCTTGTTATGCAGTACAAATGTATCGAGTGTTTCTCACCTTTGACACCCTATCCTATAAGTATTTGCTTTATCAATAAGAAAGTTATTAGTGTTATTTGTCTTTTAGAGATTGTAACAACGTATACTGTATGTACGGTAGAGTATGGTACAGTATGCTATTAGCTTATTACAACAGACTTCAAGTAAATATTTTTTTTCGGAAGCAGTCTTGAAAGTCCTCATTCGGAACTCGACAGCATCATGTTTATGAAGCGGCCATATTATCACTGATACTGCGGTTGGAACCCAGATAAAGCAGAGAGTCATACATTTGTTTATGGTAAAGCTATCCTATTCTGAGGATTGCAATTTATAATAATAATATAGAAATTCAAAATATAAAGGAGAACAGGGTCAAAAGTCCTATCGTCACCTAGACATTTACATCAACATTTCCTTAAAATTACCAATTTAGGGGCAGCAACCCAACAATGGGTTGTCTGATTCATCTGAGAAAAAAAAATAATTTCAGGACAGATAGATATTCACCTGATAAACAATTTAACCCCATGTCAGATTTGCTCTAAATGCTTTGGTTTTTGAGTTATAGGCCAAAAACTGCATTTTACCCCTATGTTTAAACTAGATACATCAATGATGATTGTGGCCAAGTGTGGTATAATTTGGCCCAGTAGTTTCAGAGATGATTTTTGTAAAAAGTTAACGACGAGACGACGGACGCCAAGTGATGAGAAAAGCTCACTTGGCCTTTTAAACCAGGTGAGCTAACAATACAGTAATTATTTATCGCCTTATCTAACAAAGAGCTTCGATTCTTTTGTTCTATTTCAACCTGGTTTCCGACTGCTTGGGAAGGGGGGGGGATGAAATTTGAAAAAAGAGGCAGGACCGGAGTTTTAAGGTTTTAAGTAAAAAAAAGACAGGATGAGACACTTGCAAAAAAAAAGTCAGGACAATTAACGTAACAAAGTCAGACTAAAACTTTAAAAAAAAGGCAGAACAAAGATTACAGCTAAAAAAAATTGTAGGACAACATTTTTCATCCTAGCCCCCCCCCCCCCCCCCTAAAAATCAAATGGTAGCTCCTTAAAAGCCCTATACCAGGTCAGGAAATTGACCATTCTGATATGATAGTTCATTTCCCTGTGTGTTTCGTTTCGGTGTTGTGTCGTAGTTCTCTTATATTTGATACGTTTCCCTGCAGATTTAGTTTGTTACCCGCATTTGGTTTCTCTATCGATTTATGATTGTCAACAGCGGTATACTACTGTTGCCTTTATTTATCAAGCATAAAGATCACAAACAAAAAATTATCCCTAATAATTTAAAAGCCAGAGTATACAAGATGAATAAATAAACTTATCTACAGCTCATTGTTATCTACAGGAGGGACACTGACCCATCTGTTCGCGAGCTCGTAAGAATACCTGTATATTTACATGTAATTGGGTTTAAAACAAACATGTAGGATGATCGGACATCTTTGGGATGTTTTTATTTCTAGAACTGGTTTACGCGAACTATATCTGAAATTAGTACCGTTAATTTTATTTACTACCACTGGGTCGATGCCTCTGCTGGTGGACTATTAGTCCCCGAGGGTATCACCAGCCCAGTAGCCAGTACTTCGGTACTGGCATGAAAATACGGATTTTTTGTGTTATTAAAATTTGCTGTTACAAAATGATAGAAATTATTAGAAATTAAGGAATGTATCTCCCTCGTGCAAAGCTCTGATTTCTTTCACGGATTTGGCTATACTTTTTGGACCTTTTGGATTATAGCTCTTCATCTTTTATATAAGCTTTGGATTTCAAATATTTTGGCCACGAGCATCACTGAAGAGACATGTATTGTCGAAATGCGCATCTGGTGCAAGAAAATTAGTACCGTTAATTTTATTTATTTACAGATACTTTTTTAGGCTAATGGGCTTATTAGAATGAAGTTGAATTGCACGGCCATCTTTTTGTCTACAAACAAAAACATGCAAATATGCGAGTGCAAATATTAAAAAAAAATGGGGATGTATAGAAAATGATTTTAAAATAAGATGCAGTATTTTTGACTGAACAACTTTTATTTTATTTATAGGTACAATAAAAAATCAACAATTGAACTTTTTAGCAACACAGTCTAGAAGGATGAAGGCAAGACAAATTTCAGTAAGAGAATGCTATACCGGGACTATCGGCTTGCATGGTATGAACTTATATAGCTTTTGGAGATAGATTACTATGCTGGGTATGAATGTTAACAATGTGGTCCAAACCCTGAAACTGTTTTTATGGATGCAACATCATTGGGACATCTACAAATATACCAAATCCGTCAAAGTATCATTCAAATGAATACAAGCGGTAGTATTTACGTATAAGCTTTTGATAGAGTTATAAATTTTCCCATCGATTTTATTTAAAAGAAGCTTGTACAGTAGCATATCTCTATCAACAAAGTCAAATGCCTTTTTTAAATCTATAAATGTTGCAAACGTTTTCGGACAGTTCCACACAATTGCATTTAGTGTGAAAATATGGTCTTCACATGAACGATGCGCACGGAACCCATTCTGTTCGTCTGCTAACATGTCGTTTGTTTCTAAATAATCGGCTGTTTATAAACGCACTATATAGTTTTGAGATACAAGAGAGAAAACTTATTCCACGATTAATAAGCGGACTTCGTTTATAATTCAGTGTCAATTAAACATACTCGTAGATGGACATACGTCAGTAGCTATTACTTTATCTTTTGAGTAAATTTGTATAGATCAACAAATGACTCTAAATTATATTTCTTATATCATTAAATAAGTAAGCATATTTTTGGAATGTTATCTGAAATGGCAGTCACTGTTGCACACCATTGACACATTCCCTTGTTGGAGTATTTCAACTCTATTGATGCCATGCAATATCCCACAGAGGAAAATAAACCTTTGTTGGAAACCATCGCATCAAGATCTGCCGTGTGTGAAAGTGTGCATTCGGGTGCATTGGTTTTGCTTGAAAAACTTTTAGAAGAGGATAACATACTGACATCAGCTGTCTTACTGAAAAATTTATATAATGAATTCCCTGAAATGCTCGAGCTTCTTTTTTGGGTGAAATCCGTTACTCGAGTGGTTAAAGACCAATTCAACAAGACAAACCAAATAGATGTTGCAGACTGTACCAAGATAAAAAAAATATATGCATGCCCAGCTTACCGAAAATTTGTAACAGGAGCTGATATTCAATGAACAACCAGAAATTAAAAGCATGGAAAACCCTGCACTAAAAACAAAGCTTTGCTGCCAGGCTTTTTATAATGCCTTGCAAGTATGGCGATTGTTTAATTTTCATAACCAAATTCGATCTTCACTATCATATATATATATATATATATATATATATATGTATTGAATACCCTATACATTTATGAATTTTATTCCATTTTTTTATGTAACCGGATGTGACGTACCATGATTTGATGGTATTACACCTAAAGAAGACCTTTTTGTTCAATAAACTGAATGTGACTTTTTCCCTTTGTAATACTGGTTATTTCAAGCATTTGTGTCAAGTTTTGTCATAATCAGTTCAATAGATTGAGAAAAATCTAGTATAATGAAAGACAACATCTACAGTGATTCGAGCAAAATTTCGTCGACAAATCCGAACCAAGCCGCATCAAGTAAATGATCAAATATCTATCTTATCTGCCTACAAACAGTTGAAAATGATACACAAGATGATTTTAGGAAGATAAAATACCACTTACAAACCTCTTAGTCTTCTTTATAAGGTCTCTTGGGGTCAATTTATACCTCACATTTCCTCAAAATTTCAACTTTTCAGGCCAATAAATAAAAAATTGGGGTAACTTTCACTCATTTATGGTAGAAATGTTATAAGAAATGAGTAATTGAAGCATTTTAGCAGAATGAACAATCCATATAAAAGTTTACTGTCTCCAAGGAGGTTTCAATAAGTCCTTACATAAAAATTAAATTTACGCTGCGTTCCAAAGAGCGACAAAAAAAGGCTTCCCTTTTAGTGAGTAACTTGTCGTTACAACATTAAAATTAATTTCATCTACTTATAACTATATATTTATTTAAGTATTACCTAGGAAAATGTTATATCATAGCAAAATATAAGAAATAAGGAGAAAAAGCCACCCCCCCCCTCAAGAACAATAAATATATGCACTTAGTATGGCTTTTTCTGTCAACTGAATATTCATGGTACAGTACTATTTCACGACAATTTTCTCATAAAATGTGTTTTGGAGACTCAATCCACTCAGAATATTTCATTTTTTGTATTATTTCACTTAAATAGCAAGAAATTTTAACACATGAGATTACTCACAAGGCCATAGGTGCATGTACACCTTCCCATATTAGGTGTAATACCATCATTGATTTTCCCCTATTAGTCTTTGTTAAATTTGCACTTTTCAATAAATTGTGCAGAATTTATCTTTGTTTCAAATAAAGAAATACTTGGCATGAGTAAAGTTTTATCCTGTCCAGTTCTATAGAAAAAGTTTCACATAACATTTCATTGCATATAAGAAAAAAACCATCATTGGAAGTTAACCAATCAAATTTCTCCCCTTATTCTATCTGTGTACAAGGTTTAGTCACCATGTAACCTCAAGATTACAAAATTTTCTATAGAAATCACAAATAAAAAAATAATGTTGTTTTGAAATACCCAAGATATATGTTTATGACACAGAAATAGTTTTACTGCAATAAAATGTAGGATTAATTACCTACAACGATCAAATTCAAGGGAATATTTTTTTAGACCTACTTTCGTATGCAACCGGATGTGACGTACCATGATTTGGTGGTATTACACCTTTATTGGATAGGGACATAAATTTGCCTTGCAACAGGCCACCTAGTACGGGCCCTCAAAGAGTTGTTGCAAGGGTTCTTCTATTTACACCTGCAAATAAATATTAATATTAGTCATACTAAAATAAAACATAACATGGCACACATGTTCATAAATGTTTGTGACAAAATGAGGACGACATCGTTGAAGTCGCACACCGTAAATTCTACAACTGCCACCAATTTTGCGAAAAATTAACAACTAAAGATGACCGACTCAACTGGATAGCCTTCAACATTGGTCAAAACAAATATCGCATAGGCATGACTCATCCTCTAAATTTCAGCCTGTTTAAAACCAAAATACTACATAAAATGTTATTCCTGCTATTATAATGACTGACTTCCTGTGATCCGGAGTACTTAACAAATGTTTACATAATATGGCAGAAACAAACGACAGCAGAACAGGCAAAAAAGATTAAACTGGCCCCATTTTTTTTAAATATGCTTTTATGAATATGACAAAAGATTAAGCTATAGTTCAGCACCTGACATTGTATTTATCACTTTAAAATGCATATTTGAAAAAAAATAATAAATCCTGCAACTTCCCATTCTGTTCCGAATTACTCTGTGAAGTGTATTTTGGCCGTCAAATCGCTGATTGACGCTATCGACTCTTCAAATAATGAATTATTGTAAGAGAGCAACCGTTGTTCTTCAAGGAGGCAGGGGAAAGTTTTTAGTCTGAATTAAAAAAAAACGTAATGAATTATTATTTTTTTTCTTACTTAACACTACGAGGCGTAGGGAAATATTGGATAGAGAATATTTGTTTTCTCTTTTGCTTGCAAAAATAATGGTCTCGCATAACATTGGGGGTCATAATAACTTGGAGTAGAATAAGTTTGACGCTCATGATTAATGGGTTTTATTGCACATTGTTCTTTAACAATGATAATTTATATTTATATGCCAGTGTTTGTTTGTTCGGTCTGTGGAGACAGTTTAAAGACAAGGACAGGATTATCACAGCATGAAGCCGGACACAGACATACAGGAACATATAAGTGGTTGGAATGTTGGTTTCACTCTTTTAGTCCCTCTAATCCCAGAGGCATTTACAAACCCACACTAAGAAAAGATAATTTAAATGTGATAGTTGTAATAAAATGTGTTTCTCTGATGTGAATTGAATCGCCACAGTGAAAGGGAAGAAGGAAAATCACTTACTGTGATACTAGTAATAGTTATCAGAGGTACCAGGATTATAATTCAGTGCACCAGACGAGTGTTTCGTCTTCATAAGACTCACCAGTGACTCTCATATCAAAATATTTATTTATAAAGTGTGAAAGTTCATTTCAAGATTTAACCAGCCTTAAATTTCATATGAATTCACATAGTGGAGCTAAACCATACAGATGTTCCGTGTGTAACAAGACTTTTGGTTACAGGTGGAGCCCGAGTCGACACATGAAAAACCATTAAAATAAATAATTGAATACATTTAAATTTTGACTGCATTGTGATCACATGTCTTTTTTATGGCCAGAAAACTGAGTAATTTTATATTTAAATACATATACATAAATAGCTTACTTAAAGGTAAATGTCAAAAAAGGTATTCATCGATGGCCCTCACATAATTTAACATATTATATGTATATACAAGGGAAAATCATGGTAAACACTAGAAAACTTTAATGGTTAATTTGTCGAAAGTTCAATCATTTCATTTTCATTGTTGACCTTAAAAAATCATATACTCTTGAACTAATGAGCCAATGTCAACCAAACTTCAGCTGAATGATACTTTGGGTATCTGTATATGGTTTGTTGCATCAAACACACGGGGTCATGGATAACAGCCAGTTTTTAAGTCTACCTAATATTGCATTTATACATAGTATAAATATTCAATTTTGTGCATTTAAATGAAAACTATAATTTGTTTTTTTCTTAGTCTTCTTATAATGGAAAAGAGGTTTCTTACATAAAGCCATCATACATTATTCAAAAGCAGCTGTCCAAGAAACTTACTGCAGTACAGTTATGAAGGTAGATGTATAAAAATTACTATACCCAAATTTTACAGGTATACAATGGAAAAGGAATCCGCTAAGTGCATTCCCCGGTCTATCCACATGTTTTGTAAGGCTTAGCTTAACTTCTCAAAAAATGAACCGATACTTTAAACATATTTCATTGTTGACAAAAATGACAAAAGGATTAGACACAACTTGTATGGGCCATTGCCGATGAAGGATGTACAAAAAAGGAAAAAAATCACGTCATAAATTTTCAAAGGGATATCAATTAAACTTGTTAAATACTGCAGTATGTGGCAACAGGTCTCTTAAGGGCATACGATACAGTTACAGGGGAGGTTAAGACCTTGCTATCGTAAATTGCTAATTTCACGACTTCAAACTATGACTATCGGGAAAAGATTTAAGTTTTTGACTGAATTTTATCATTCAAACTTGTTTAACTTGAAAACCCCTCTTTTTTAAAATGCCATTTGGTTTGATTACGGAAGAAGATTATGTGTGCAAATTTCCATAAAAACGTAATTAGTGCATTTTTTTTAAATTTGATAAATATACAGCAAAAAATTATGTTTTTTTTTTCTGAATAAAAAATGTGCAAGTTTATTATGATACTTATAAAATACAGAAATTACAAATTATTTAACAAAAAACAACTTGTGTTTATCTTATATAAAACGGTTATGTCAAATGCACGTGCTGAGGAGCGTCCACGTATTGTTCGTTAAAATTAAAGAAACACATGATTCAATGATAAATTTCCCAGTAACAATTAACAATATGTGCGGTAACT